>NC_091242.1:3004182-3038899 GCF_040958095.1 Procambarus clarkii | reverse complement strand
TCAAGTCGATTCAAAACCTGTTTTTTGGTTCTATGTATTTAGGAGAGGTTGCTGTAGCTTGCCAGGTAGGTAGCAGGAGTGTGGTCTCAGCGATAGTTGTGGTAAAAGTGGAGTTTATTAACCGTGAGATTGATTCATTGTATCTCCTTTCCTGTTTTGAGAGAGCGAGTGTGGAGAGAGCCTTCTGCTATGCTAACCTTGTCTTTTCTATCTAGCTGAAGCAGAGTACCAGCTCGGCCGCTCCTGTGAGGTTACTACGGGCTCACCATAGCCCGTGCTACTTGCAACTCTTTGTTCCGAGTAGCTGCATCTAAAACAACAACAACAACAGCTAGCTGAAGCACAGGTAACTAGATGTGAGCTTGAGAAGTATTTCTTTTGGTCTGTATGATGTTGAATATCTTCCTGATATGTTATTCTCTCACATCTCTTTCTTGTGAATTATTTTGACTTTTACCTTCGACAACAATCTCCGCCATCTCTCTTTCTCACTTCATAGCCCGCTCCTCCTCCTCCTCTCTCTCACTACCCCACCCACTCAATTCTCCATTTCCACCCCTTCTTCTTCCCCCCCTCACTACAACGCTCCCCTTTCCTTAACCATCACTATCACTCCCCCACCTACACACACGGCTGAGAGGCGGGACCAAAGAGCCAGAGCTCATCCCCCGCAAGCACAAATAGTTGAGCAAATAGGTGTGAGTACACCTCCAAGCGTGCTCCCCATCCACCACTCCCTACAAACCCTTCCCCCGTCGGTGGGCTTGTGGGGCCCCCTTTCCCCAACCCCCAACCCCCAATCCCCAACCCCCAACCCCCAACCCCCAACCCCCAATCCCCAATCCTCCCCAGCATCAGGGCCTACAGGCGGCCCTGTACCGGCCGCCAACTGGAAGCTGCACTCCGCAAATATGACAAAGAAATGCTATGTCCAGAGGCCAGTAACCCGGCTGACTTATATTAAAAACAGAAAGTTGTTTTAATAATATTCACAAATATTTTTCATCACATTTGTGTTGCTTCGCTAAAAAAAAAAAACAATTTATGCAGTGATTTCATATACTTATGTACACTGATTCAATCCATTAGTCTTAAATCGAGTACATTGGTTTGAGATATTTAAATGTTTTTAAATATCGAGATATTTAAATATTGTGATTATTTACATGTTTTTAATTTTGTTTTTTATAAACTAAAGTGTGTTGAATAGGGTTTAATCACTTTTGAGTGCATTGGTTTAACCTCCTTGAGTACCGTTGTTAAACCTCCCTTAGAGTAAGTGCACTTATTTAAACCTGCTGAGTGCCTCGATTGAACCTCTTAAGTTATCCTCACGAGTATATATTGATTCAGCCTTCAAAAAGTATATTGATTCAGCCTTCAAAAAATATATTGATTCAGCCTTCAAAAAGTATATTGATTCAGCTTTCAAAAAGTATATTGACGTTACCTCTTCAGGTAAAAAGCTCGTCTCATAAGCGACAAATAAATGTATGCACGTAAAAATGAATTTATCTTTCCAGCGAGTCACTCCCACCACGACTGTTAACACGACCTCAACACGACCTGGAGACACACGACCTCGTCCCCGTCCCCCCCTAGCCGCTCTCGACCCAACCATCATCATCATCATCAAAACCAAGAACCAAAAAAAGGACGGAAAAATAGAGGAGCGGGACGGGTCTGAAAATGGTCCGAGTTTCCCGGGCCGCAGATGGCCGTCGCAAGGCCACACTCGATGGAAACGAATTTTGGTACATTTTCCCCAACTCACCCTCTTCCTCTTTCCCTTCCATTCCCTCTTCCCTTCTCCCCGTCCCCTTCCTCCTTAGCTCCCCCTCTCCCTTCTCCTTCCTAACCTCTTCACAAAAAAATAAAGTTTTAGCGGCAGCCAAAAGTTGTAAGGAGTTTGTGGAGCCAAAAATATCTCCGCCAGGAGAGGTTCGCTCCGTAAAAGAGCGCTGTGGGGAAGTGACGTGGCCACAGGCAGTGACTGTTTCAAAAATGCTAAAATGTTATTAGTTTATACTAATATAAACGTGGGCGTAGTTAGTTGAAGGTAGGAACACTCTGTATAACATTAGCACCAACGTTCGCTCGGGAACACGCAGGTTAAAAAGCCGAGGAAACGTTTGTGATATAAAGACGTTTGTGTGGTCTGAGAGATTTCCAAGTGTGCGTTTTCATATACTTAATGTTTTTCAGGGATGGAGTCTCAGTTCCGGTCCCCGCCTCCTTCAGCTGTCGAACGCTAGATGTTGGGATTCCAGTCCTATTTGATAGTTTTAACAACTAAGCATGTAGTACTTTTTCAATACGTGAGGGTTAAGTTCTTTAGTCTTTCCACTTAACTCATAGCTCTCAGCTCTGGGACTAGTCTTGTTGCATATCTCTAGAGTTTCTTCTCTAGACATTTGTTATGCGAATGCAGAGACAAGGAATGCATGCTGGCATCCTATATTGCAGAATTGGTCTGATATGCGCGGCAAACAAGGTCCTGGAGGATTTGTTTCCAGATTTCTAAAAACCAGTACGAATGTTGGCCAACCTTGCATGTGCAGCTGATGATATCCAGTTGACGTGTAGTTCAGACCATTGTGTGTGTGTGTGTGTGTGTGTGTGTGTGTGTGTGTGTGTGTGTGTGTGTGTGTGTGTGTGTGTGTGTGAGTGAGTGAGGAGACACTTCACTGAGGAAGGAGGACAGGCGCACCAACAGCCTCATTTATAATCTCATTTTTGGCCTGGCAGGCAAGAGCTCTCGTCAACATTAACGAGCGATCCTTATCTCATTACGGTATCAAGGTCAATTTGCTATTCAAATTGGTGTGGACATTTTCATTCAGTATGCCTACTTCAGTGAGTTAACTTGCGGTTGTCGTTATGTAATTGAGATGTTTAATAAGTCGGTTGTGGTGGGGTGGTGGTGGTGGTGGTAGGGTGGTGGTTATTGGGAACAGTGTGGGTAGCAGTGGGTGGTGGTGGGTGGTGGTGAGTCATCATAACTTGCAATTCCTTTTCCAAAGAGGGACGGAGACATGTTCACCACATACAAGAGTATTCCAATATGCAGTGTAGGAATGACAACATTAAAGATTTCTTGAGCAGTAGATTGGTGGACTGAATTCAGCCATAGAGTTATAGAGGAACTTCAGCAGTAGAGCGGTTGACTGGCAGAACGGTCCCCAAGAAGAGCCAGTTGTTGTTGTTATAGATTTAGCTACTCTGAACAAGTTCCAAGGCTATGGTGATCTCGTAACTTACCTGGCACAGGAGCGGGACAAGTAGCACAGGGCTATGGTGAGCCCGTAATGGACTTACCTGGCACAGGAGCGGTGCTGTGGAAGAAGCAGTTTAGACTACGTATGTATAGTAAACATCACCACAACTTACAACATGCTACATAGTGAGGCGGTAGAGGCCCAGCTCACACTGCCAATTACGAACAACACATCCAGGCGTTCGTATCTTACGCAAAGTTCACCGCCTGGTTCCTTGCATGGAAATTAACCTATTATTGATACAGGATAATTAATGTGCATTCATTAACCGCCTGCAGTGTTGGTGTTATAGTGGTGCTGGGAGTGGTTCAACAACTTGTACAGTGCACTAATAGTTGGAATTACCTTCCCACAGGTTCAGCTCCCAGTTCAGCTTAATCGCTATATACAAATATACAGTTGCTAATGACCCAGTTGTCATTAACCATATACAAACCAGCGGGTCATTATGACCACTTACATCTGACTCAGCACATTAGAGATAATTGGTCTCAAGAGGCGCCAACCTGGCTTTTATTTAGGGAGGGGGGGGGGCACAGTGCCGTTGAAGGTGTGAAGGTGGCACTCACGCTATATAAGAGAGACAAACTGTCAATAGTGTTCAATATATACGCCTAGCACTGCAATGCATGTGACATCTCTCTCCCTTCAATGTATCTTCCTGTATCTATCAGTGTGTATGTGTGTGTGTGTGAGAGAGAGAGAGTGTGTATGTGTGTGTGTGTGTGAGAGAGAGAGAGAGAGTACGAAGATATTTTGGGGCATAAGGACTTAAAATTTTGACTCCAATCAGATTTTATTTGAATCAGCCGATCAATGAGAGATCTGGAGGTGAGATTCTTAGAAAAAATGTAAACATGACGTACTCATTGGCGGGCCAAGTCTCTCACTGGCAGGACAAGCGCTTCGTGTAATGGTCTAATGGCTTTACACCACTTGCGACTTATGGATTTTGTGGGTTTACCTGTAGCCGGTTTCACGAGTTCTACTTCCGAACCTCGGCTTAAGGCTAAGCTTCTCTAATGATCGACCTGAGCGGTGCTGACAGAGGTCGTCAGGCTCGCAAGTCAGCACTACTGATTGATGCTGATCTGTCACTTCTTGTACCAACTTATTTCTTGTTTTAACATTAAAATTTGCAATGTTAATATGATATTTATTGGTAGAAGATCGAATTGTCACTGGCCATTGATATATAGTGTTCTGTGCTTATGGGTTGGTCTATTCTGCACTTTCTACCATATCTCCCGATGCACTTGGCTGTTATATTATTGTATAGAATAGGAATCTGACCTTCGAGTATATTGCATGAATAGATTTTGAGACGGTCGCAGTTAATATGTTACCCTGCTACTATGTTTGATGTACAGGTCCTCTTATATCTTCTATTCCGGAAGGCTCTCCTGTCTGGGAAAGGGAAGAGTGTACACAACCGTCTCTGAAGGTCCTCATAACTCCCGCTACCATTTGCTTGGCTTTCTTAGTTATGATCAAGAAGGTTAGGTCTTCAGACATCATTGTTACTAGATCTTTTAAATGCTGTTTCTCTTCTATGAAGGAACCTCGTTTTATCATGAATGTCAAGTTTGAGTTGTGACCTTTTCAATGTCTAGTAAGTTAGACTGTGACTGTTTATCGTGGTTCGCTCCAGCCATTATGAGTGGTTGTGAGAGGTCGTCACAACACCACTTAGAACTGATCTTGTTATAACAATAACCTCGTCTTGGTGACAATGAAGAATATATGTCAAGTGACCTTGTCAATCAATTTGTGTCATGTGGACATTGACCGACATACCAGGAGCCATCTTGAGGTATGAGAGTAGGGTAAGGTTGTACTAAACGGGGTTTATGGAAATATTTTAGTAACTTTTTCCCCACCTTCGTTATTTGCTACGCTGCAAGGACGCATATTTATCCTGTCAACTTTGTTCTGTCAACTTCTAGTTTTAGTATAAATATACGTATTGCATGTTACACAATTTCCACATTTATCTATTTTACACACCAGATTAAAACTGCCTTATGTTTTAACACAAAGTTAGCAATTTACTTTCACAGCAAGATTCCTCGTCTACTCGACCCAGTTACAATTAATCAATTATCATTCAATTATAATTTACTTTCCAGACTTGGGACCATCCCGAGGAAGTGTTCTACTCCAATTATACACTATTTTCCTCAGGGATTTTGAATTAATGGATGAAGAGGCCAGCCAATTAATCCAATCCAATTAGTATTTCGTTTCAATTTCAGGTGCGATAAACCATTTCTTTCTCCGACAGGCCGAGGTCGCAAACAATACAATTAACACACACGTTTACAGCCCTCAGGAACCTGTACACCAGTAGATTGACAATTGAGAGCGGGACCAAAGAGCCGAAGCTCAACCTCCGTAATCACAACTAGATAAGTACACAGGCATACAAAAGTGCTAAAACAAACACACACATACTAACCGCTACTGTTTCTTATTTATACAGAAGACCGAGAGAGGATCGAACACGAGCCCGGCAATGTTTACTTGTGACACAAAACTAAAAGAGAGATAAGGATCGAAGGGACGACGACGTTTCGGTCCGTCCTGGACAATTCTCAAGTCGATCTGGTCAACATACTTCAGCCACTTTATTGTGACTCATCGCCTGCATAAGGATTGAAGAAGAAAGCATTATGCCACAGAAGGACTAAGCTGCAGG
The DNA here is from genome assembly GCF_040958095.1 of Procambarus clarkii. NCBI lineage: Eukaryota > Metazoa > Arthropoda > Malacostraca > Decapoda > Cambaridae > Procambarus > Procambarus clarkii. The sequence goes on along the minus strand of NC_091242.1, from coordinate 3,032,923 downwards.
TATGGGCCAACATATGGTTACTAGAGTTTAATTCCAACAAATGTAATGTAATGAAGTTTGATAATGGGGAAGCAGGAGTCTGGAGGACTGTACCGCACATAAGGCAGCTATTAGGATAAAATAAACTATAAAGGCCTGGCAGTGGATATAAGACTTTAGGAAACTGCAGAAGGGCTATTGGCCCATATGAGGCAGCTCCTATTGGCTCATACGAGGCAGCTCCTATTGGCCCTAGGAAACAGCTCCTATTTATGCACACTCAAACTCATATATATGTCTAACTTATGCTTGAAACAACCCATACATCCCAAAACTATTTTGTTAGCAGGTAATTTGTTCCTTAAATCAACATCAATTTGGTCTTAATACCACCAGAGGAATATCGTAACAACATGTGCAATATATGTAATACTAAAAATATAACTGTGGATTTCAAGAACCTAAGCTAGTAAGCTTTTAAAACACAGTATATAACATACGTCAGACCAGTCCTAGAACATGCAACTCCTGCATGGAATCCGCACCTGGCGAAGCCCAAGGAGATAAGATATGCCACGAGACAAGTACCAGAGCTGAGCTATAAGAACAGGCTAGGTTAAATGAGTTCAATGACATTAAAAGAGAGAGAAGGACAAGCTGGGATATGATCGCAACGTACAAGGTACTTAGGGTACTTGTTAAAGTGGAAAGGAAAATGCCTTTCAGGTGAGGTACAGCAGAATGAGGAGTCAGAAATTGATGTTGGAAATACAGATGAGCCAGAAAGTTGTAAGAAGATTCGTGTATGGTTGAAGCATACACCATTCACAGCTTCATGGACAAGTATGGTTTTAGCATCGACAGGTGTAAATACACCTGGTAGGACTAGGTGTATTTACAGCTAGGAAGTTTGACTCTGGAACTAGATACTGCTCCTACAGAAACAGCTAGATAAGTAGAATTAGGCTAAGCACATACAAGACCATATATCATACACCATACATCAAGACCAAGACCATTCTCACTCAACTAGGTGAGTACATAAACATCCGGTTATACAAATATACACAGATATAGGCACATGTATACACACCTCCTCCCCCCCCCCACACCGTCACTGACCCCTCAGGTTAGTCTACGCAGGCGCCCATAGCTGTTTACTATCACCTCACAACACACTCATTCATAAATGCGCGAGCAGTCAGCGACGCGCGTGTCACTCAAGCCTTGTAAGGTTCACATGTTCATTATCTCCAGCCATGAACATCACCCTTGGGAACACCCTGAACAGTATACCCTTTTGATTCCCCCGCTCATTATCTCCTCCCTCTCCCCCATTTCCTTCCTCCCATTCTCTCTTTTCTGTTTTCCCTTACTCCCTTCTTCGCTTCTTTCTATTACTCTTCCACCTTCCACTGGTAAAATAATGAACTGTTTGCTGCCAGAAGAGTCTATGGAGATGAAGTGGGATCGACGGCCAAGTACCACGTCAGGTGGGATGGCTCCTGGGTTTTTGGCCTATTGGGTGGTGGGCTTTTACGCAGGTGGGCGGGTACATGAGTGGGCGGGTGCACGGGTGGGCGGTTGACGTGCCATAAGGTCGATGTGTCGACCCGTGGATGCGATTGATCTGATCAATATAGTTACCTGTAGCGTCGAACAATGTCTGCTTCCTTACTAAAACATATGCAGAGTTTTCACAAACAGTGAAATAAACACCTGCTTTTTTGCGCATGGAATAAAGCAGATTTTGTGGCTTTTTAAATCACTGAGTATCTCTCCCCAAACCCGTTTTCCAAACATTGAAAATACAAACAAAATTACTAGCGTTTGAAGTCATGTAAACAAGGGTGGTGTTTGATTTATTTGTAAAGCCCCTGAACAAATGCAGATTTGTGTCAAACAGTCGAAAAATTAGAATTTTCATGCAGGTGGAGGTGAACAAACTTTGTTCACTAAATCCGCTTCGGATATTGTTGTGATCGACGGGGCTGACAATTGGGTGATTTTCATAGTAGCATTCTCTTCTCCCAGGATCAGTGACCTGGGGAGTTGTATTCACCTAGTTGTGCTTGGGGGGTTGAGTTCTGCTCTTTCGGCCCGCCTCTCAACTGTCAATCAATCAACTGTTACTAACTACTAATTTTTTTCACACACACACACACACACACACACACACACACACACACACACACACACACACACACACACACACACACACACACACACACACACACACACACACACACACACAGACGTTAGAAAGAATTTTTTCAGTGTCAGGGTAGTTAACAAATGGAATGCATTAAGTAGTGATGTGGTGGAGGCTGACTCCATACGCAGTTTCAAATGTAGATATGATAGAGCCCAATAGGCTTAGGAATCTGTACACCAGTTGATTGACAGTTGAGAAGCGGGACCAAAGAGCCAGAGCTCAACCCCCGCAAACACAACTAGGTGAGTACACACACACACACACAGGAAGCAGCCCATAGCAGCGGTCAATCTTTCAGGTACCTATTTACTGCTAGGTAACAGAGGCATCAGGATAAAAGAATCTGCCCATTTGTCTCTGCCGGCACCGGGATCGAACCCGGACTCTAGGATTATGAGTTTAAAGCGCTGTCCACTCAGCCAGCCAGCCCTCTCCACTCAGCCAGCCAGCCCTCTCCACTCAGCCAGCCAGCTGTGTGTGTGTGTGTACTCACCTAGTTGTGTCTGCAGGATCGAGCATTGACTCTTGGATCCCGCCTTTCGAGCATCGGTTGTTTACAGCAATGACTCCTGTCCCATTTCCCTATCATACCTGGTTTTAAAATTATGAATAGTATTTGCTTCCACAACCTGTTCCCCAAGTGCATTCCATTTCCCCACTACTCTCACGCTAAAAGAAAACTTCCTAACATCTCTGTGACTCATCTGAGTTTCAAGCTTCCATCCATGTCCTCTCGTTCTGTTACTATTCCGTGTGAACATTTCGTCTATGTCCACTCTGTCAATCCCTCTGAGTATCTTATACGTTCCTATCATGTCCCCCCTCTCCCTTCTTCTTTCTAGTGTCGTAAGGCACAGTTCCCTCAGGCGCTCCTCATACCCCATCCCTCGTAGCTCTGGGACGAGTCTCGTTGCAAACCTCTGAACCTTTTCCAGTTTCATTATATGCTTCTTCAGATGGGGACTCCATGATGAGGCGGCATACTCTAAGACTGGCCTCACGTAGGCAGTGTAAAGCGCCCTAAATGCCTCCTTACTTAGGTTTCTGAATGATGTTCTAACTTTTGCCAGTGTAGAGTACGCTGCTGTCGTTATCCTATTAATATGTGCCTCAGGAGATAGATTAGGTGTTACGTCCACCCCCAGGTCTCTTTCACGCGTCGTTACAGGTAGGCTGTTCCCCTTCATTGTGTACTGTCCCTTTGGTCTCCTATCTCCTAGTCCCATTTCCATAACTTTACATTTGCTCGTGTTGAATTCTAGTAGCCATTTCTCTGACCATCTCTGCAATCTGTTCAGGTCCTCTTGGAGGATCCTGCAATCCTCATCTGTCACAACTCTTCTCATCAACTTTGCATCATCCGCAAACATCGACATGTAGGACTCTACGCCTGTAAACATGTCGTTAACATATACAAGAAATAGAATTGGTCCCAGCACCGATCCTTGTGGTACTCCACTTGTTACTGTTCGCCAGTCCGACTTCTCGCCCCTTACCGTAACTCTTTGGCTCCTTCCTGTTAGGTAGTTCCTTATCCATGCTAGGACCTTTCACCCCACCCCCGCCTGCCTCTCGAGCTTGAACAGCAGTCTCATGTGCGGTACTGTATCAAAGGCTTTTTGGCAGTCCAGAAATATGCAGTCTGCCCAACCATCTCTGTCCTGTCTTATCCTCGTTATTTTATCATAGAATTCCAGAAGGTTTGTTAGGCACGATTTCCCTGTCCAGAACCCATGTTGATGTTTGTTCACAAACCTAATGTTCTCCAGGTGTGCAACCAGTCGTAGCCTAATTATTCTTTCCAGTATTTTACAGGGGATGCTTGTCAGTGATACAGGTCTATAGTTAAGTGCCTCCTCCCTATCACCTTTCTTGAAGATCGGCACGACATTTGCCTTCTTCCAGCAACTGGACAATTCTCCTGACATAAGTGACTCATTAAAGATCATTGCCAGAGGCACGCTGAGGGCCTGTGCTGCTTCTTTTAGTATCCACGGTGATACTTTGTCTGGTCCAACTGCTTTAGTTGCATCTAGAGTTGTCAACTGTTTCATTACCTCCTCTGCTGTCACCTCTATATCTGATAGTCTTTCATCTAGGGTAACCCCTTCCAACAATGGGAGCTGCTCAGGCTCGGTAGTGAACACTCCATGGAAACTAGCATTCAGTGCCTCGCAGATTTCCTTGTCACTTTCAGTATATGCCCCCTCTGTCTTCCTTAGTCTTGTCACTTGGTCGTTCACCGACATTTTTCTTCTTATATGACTGTGTAGTAACTTAGGTTGTTTTTTCGCTTTGATTGCAATATCGTTCTCATAGTCCCTTTCCGATGTTCGTCTTATGTTAATGTAATCGTTCCTAGCTCTGTTGTATCTGCTTCTGTTGTCCTCTGTTCTTTGTCTTCTGTACTTCCACTCCCGCCTGCTGGCCATTTTTGCTTCCTGACACTGTCTATTAAACCATGGGTTATTATATTCCTGTGTGTGTGTGTGTGTGTGTGTGTGTGTGTGTGTGTGTGTGTGTGTGTGTGTGTGTGTGTGTGTGTGTGTGTGTGTGTGTGTGTGTGTGTGTGTGTGTGTGCGCGCGCGCACCACAGGTCGGTAAGATGCTGCATCCTTTGAGGAGTGTATGGGTCACGTTCCGGTCTGTAGGTCCCAAACCCACGACCTAGTTTCCCCCCCCCCCACCTCTTCCCCCTCCCTCTTATCCCCCCTTCCCTCCAACATTCACCTACATACACCACGCACACTCCCGGACCCATCACACTGTCCGCCCACACACCACCAACATAAATATATCTATCATCCCCCTCATCTCACTTAACTAAACTCATTTAACTAAACCCTCTTAAAAATAACTCTACGTCATTCAATGAAACTAAATCTCTCTCTCTCTCTCTCTCTCTCTCTCTCTCTCTCTCTCTCTCTCTCTCTCTCTCTCTCTCTCTCTCTCGTTCAGAACAGGGATACTGCCAGAAAGGATACATTTTAAGAGACAATATGGTACCCCGGACACACATGTATCATAACAAAACAAACCTGATATGGTACTTGACACTTTTTGTGGAAGGGAGAGTATTGTGAGAGGGGGGGGTGAAATGGGAGAATACTGTGTGGGACAGGTGTGTATGGGAGGTGAGAGTTCTCTTTGGCGGGGAGGTGACAGGTGTGTAGATAGCGATAGTTACTCTAGGGATGATAACCGGTGTGTATGTAGATAGCGAGCATGGACGAGAAAAAGAATCCCCGCCCAAAGGCCGCCTCTGTCTTCGGCGAAGCGAGAAGACTCGTTTTGACTTAACGAGACTACTTGGAAGTTATAAATACGTGTCTGGAGTACTTAGCGAAGCGGATAATTACTGAGGCGCAACTCGCCTCTAGAGTCTAGCCTCTCAACCCCAGATAAGTTCACGGGGTTGCTAATCCACTTCCAGAGAGTCAAAAATATATTTCGGGCCAGGAGGGGGGGGGGAGGGAGGGGTCTAATCTCGCGTGGGTGTCTGGCGGGAAAAAAGTTATGCGTGCCGGGGAGGAAAGTCTTGGAGATTATATTTTATTGGCTTTATTTCCAGTCTCTAATGCTGTGTGTGTGTGTGTGTGTGTGTGTGTGTGTGTGTGTGTGTGTGTGTGTGTGTGTGTGTGGAGGGGTTTGGGTGTAGGGTGTGTGTGTGTGTGTGTGTGTGGAGGGGTTTGGGTGTAGGGTGTGTGTGTGTGTGTGTGTGTGTGTGTGTGTGTGTGTGTGTGTGTGTGTGTGTGTGTGTGTGTGTGTGTGTGTGTGTGTGTGTGTGTGTGTGCGTGTGGAGGGGTTTGGGTGTAGGGTGTGTGTGTGTGGGGGGGGGGGAGGGTTAACGTGTGTGTGTGTGTATTCACCTAGTTGTGCTTGCGGGGGTTGAGCTTTGATCTTTCGGCCCGCCTCTCAACTGTCAATCAACTGTTACTAACTACTAGCTAATTTTTGACCACACACACACACACACACATACACAAACACGTGTGTGTGTGTGTGTGGGTGTAACTAAAAAAATTAGTTAGTAGTTAGTAACAGTTGATTGACAGTTGAGAGGCGGGCCGAAAGATCAAAGCTCAACCCCCGCAAACACAACTTGGTGAATACACACACACACACACACGTTAACCCTCCCCCCCCACACACACACCCTACACCCAAACCCCTCCACACACACACACACACACCCACACCCATGAAGCAGCTCCGTAACAGCTGTCCAACTCCCAGGTACCTATTTACTGCTAGGTAACAGAGCCATCAGGGTAAAAGAAACTAAGCCTAATAAAGTCCTAAGCACTTGTAGATACACTTGACATCAAGTCCACCGACCACATGAAGGCTCTGGCACACAGCTGGCTCATCCCACTCCTTACTTCAAAGCTACTAAACATTACATCTTAGATGAGCTCATGTGTATAAGAGCTCTTAGCTTGCTGCAGTGTCAAGATGAACTTCAACCCAGTTCCTAATGAGTCTTAGTACTAATTAAATAAAGACAGAAAGAGTGAGACACAGAGACAGAAAGAGGTGAAGAGGACTGACAAACACACTAATCAACTTACTCCCTGCAGGAACCAGTAACCCGGCTATTATTGTGTCGCGTTAAATCGTTTTCAGCGTAAATTTGAAAAAAAACAAATAAAAGTTTAAACAGAGCTGAATGGTGGCGGGAAGGAAAGTTTGTCTGTGTGTTTTTGTTTGAGTTTGTGCGTGTGGATTTGTGTTCGGCTGTGATGTTAATGTGCCCGATACAGCACCTTTGTCTGTCATGTTTCAGTGTTAGTGCCTTTTTACAACAGGTGATGGGTTGTGTGCATGTGTTTGTTGGGGGGGAGTGGTGGGGGGGGGGGAGCCCCAGAGCGTATCTGGAGGGGTAAGGGAGGAGTTGCTGGGGAGGGATTTGGGGGGGGGGGATGGGAAGGGGTATGTGGCTGGGGGAGGTGGGGGTGGGAAGGGGGGGAGGAGAGGCCGTGGAGGATGGGAGGGAAGGCCCGTGGTGTACCGGCAAAGGTGCACTAGGAATGTTGATAGACCATTAAAGGGAGTATTGAGGATAAATTGGGCACGTACCAGCTCCCAATTTCGCTGGCTTAAGAACTTCTCAACTTGGCCCGGAGCTTAAATCATCCCAAGAAGAGAATTAATTCCTATAATATGTTATTTTTCCTCTTGTTATTGGGGCCTTCTTCTGATGTTTTGGTTTTTCTAACTTTTGTCTTTGTTTTGTCCTCTGGTTTTATAATATATTTTCTTGCTGTAGGTACTGTGTTGTATTATCATGTTGGTTACAATCGTTAGTGGGTTTAATCACCAGCAGAGCGGAAAGCATTTACCTCGTAAGGCTGGAGACCAAACACCTCTATGTGTCAGCAAGGTGGTCAGCCCGCCTGCTATCCTAACTCACAATCTATTTCCCATTAATAAATGACCTTCGCCTGTGCTTCTCCATTCTCTTTATATCCCCCCTCCCAACAAAATCAAACAGGCAGCTCAATAGGCCTGTGGCTCGTTAGTGCCAAACTGTCATGCGAGACAAGGTCAGTTCTGAGTATATAAATTGCTATCCACACTTCCGTGGAAACAGTCCTTTCACCTGGGCTGTGGCAGACTCGAACGGCGAACCCCCGTATAGAATGTGTGTGTATATATATATATATATTTTTTTTTTTGTGAGGATAACACCTCTGGTGCCAATGTGGGGACCCATAGCCTCGGAGAAGAAAATAAAAAGTATTCAGAGGAGACCTTGTGGTTTCTCACTGAACACTAATATTATCTTCTCCTACCACCCCCATTCTTTTGTATGTACACATATATATTTACTTTATTTGAACTTTGTTGCAAAAAAGGAGTTACATATGGGTTACAAAGATGGTTATCATAGGTTGTCGAGTTCCTCCAGCTCCTCAGATGGCGGGCAGGAACCCTGGATGCAGTGCGCATTTCCCCTCTGTATCGCCACACTGAGGCGCTGGAAAAGATATATATATATATGTCGTACCTAATAGCCAGAACGCACTCTTCAGCCTACTATGCAAGGCCCGATTTGCCTAATAAGCCAAGTTTTCATGAATTAATGTTTTTTCGACTACCTAACCTACCTAACCTAACCTATAAAGATAGGTTAGGTTAGGTTAGGTAGGGTTGGTTAGGTTCGGTCATATATCTACGTTAATTTTAACTCCAATAAAAAAAATTGACCTCATACATAATGAAATGGGTAGCTTTATCATTTCATAAGAAAAAAATTAGAGAAAATATATTAATTCAGGAAAACTTGGCTTATTAGGCAAATCGGGCCCTGCATAGTAGGCTGAGAAGTGCGTTCTGGCTACTAGGTACGACATATATATATATATATATATATATATATATATATATATATATATATATATATATATATATATATATATTTATATATATATATATATATATATATATATATATATATATATATATATATATATATAGATAACCCTTGAAGTGATGGTGTATGTCGTATCATACATTGTATGACATTTCGTATATGTTAACTCAGTAGCACTAGTTATGTCTCTATGCACCAGCCATCAATTGAAAACAGTTAATTGCTAGTTTGTATTTAATGATTTGTTCCTTTCCTAGGCGAGAAAATTACGTATGAAAATGGTTTATAGAATATTAATATTTTTTAAAAAAGTTTGAATAAAAAGACATGTTCTTGACATACGCGATGAAAAGAGAGTTGGAGCCCCTGAAGAATGTACCGAACCCAGATTACAGTTGTGGTGAGAAAACTGGAACTCTTGCCTTTAGTATCGAGGTCCGGGTGTAGGGGAGCAGGTGCCATACCTGAGTCTTCTCATGGCCTTGGAACACAAGGGTTGCCCTCTGCCCTTACTGTCTTGTCCACCACTGGCTACACTCTCCAGTTCACCACTGGCTATACTGTCTAGTCCACCACTGGCCTCACGTCTAGTAACGAGGGTGAGCGCTATAATAATTGATGTGATTGACAGGTGTCACAGGTGCGGGGGGGGGGGTACAAGACGTCTCTCGTCACAACCTTGTCCTCATAAGAAGCAGTCATCACTCCAGGCTCGTTAAACCTGCGGCCGTCCACCAGTCATCAATTTTAACATACTGTACATTAAAAATAGGTTTGCTATCATTTATATATTAATATTATTATACAAGTTCCATGTATAGTTAGGCGTAGGTTAGGTTAGTTAAGGTGTTATGTTGGCAATTGTTTGTATTTGTAGTAAGTCGTTAGAGGTCGTCAGAGGTCGTAGAGGTCATCAGTTTGACACTATTCGAAAAATGTTCGAACGTCATCAGATGTGAGTCGTATGTAAGCCGTTTTTCGTTCCTAAACCAGCCATCCTCATCAACAAAGGTCAAATGCTCGTTAATTCAGCCGCAAAAACCCCATTTTTTATGAATGAAAAACAGTTTACACACACACGACTGACAACTGAAACCGTTCGAACATTTCTCGAATAGTGCTTCGTTGATTTCCTAAGTTCGAATCGCAATTCGAATTCACCGAGACTCACAAGCCACGTCAAAGCCCAAGCACCTCCCTAACCACCAGTTCCCAGGCAGCACCCACGCCCAGTTGAGCCCGGGGGGCTGAGCCCGCCCAGTTGAGCCCGGAGGGCTGAGCCCGCCCATCTGAGTGGACACGTGGAGCTCTGGCGCCCAGAAATGTTATTCTATAACTGCTGTTATGCTTCATATCTGATAAGTTTGTTTGTGGAGAGTGAGGAACGGGTACTATGACGTGTGGAGGCTTGGTATACGTGAGCTGATACAGGTAGCCTGGTAGAGGAGGCCTGGTACAGGAGGCCTGGTAGAGGAGGCCTGGTACAGGAGGCCTGGTAGAGGAGGCCTGGCACAGGAGGCCTGGTACAGGAGGTCTGGTATAGGTAGACTGGTACAGGTAGGCTGGTACAGGAGGCCTGGTACAGGTAGGCTGGTACAGGTAGGCTGGTACAGGAGGCCTGGTACATGTAGGCTGGTACAGGTAGGCTGGTACAGGTAGGCTGGTACAGGAGGCCTGGTACAGGTAGGCTGGTACAGGAGGCCTGGTACAGGAGGCCTGGTACAGGTAGGCTGGTACAGGTAGGCTGGTACAGGAGGCCTGGTACAGGTAGGCTGGTACAGGAGGCCTGGTACAGGTAGGCTGGTACAGGTAGGCTGGTACAGGTAGGCTGGTACAGGAGGCCTGGTACAGGTAGGCTGGTACAGGTAGGCTGATACAGGTAGCCTGGTAGAGGAGGCCTGGTACAGGAGGCCTGGTAGAGGAGGCCTGGCACAGGAGGCCTGGTACAGGAGGTCTGGTACAGGAAGCCTGGTACAGGTAGGCTGGTACAGGAGGCCTGGTACAGGAAGCCTGGTACAGGTAGGCTGGTACAGGAGGCCTGGTACAGGTAGGCTGGTACAGGAGGCCTGGTACAGGTAGACTGGTACAGGAGGCCTGGTACAGGAGGCCTGGTACAGGAGGCCTGGTACAGGTAGGCTGGTACAGGAGGCCTGGTACAGGAAGCCTGGTACAGGTAGGCTGGTACAGGAGGCCTGGTACAGGTAGGCTGGTACAGGAGGCCTGGTACAGGTAGACTGGTACAGGAGGCCTGGTACAGGAGGCCTGGTACAGGAGGCCTGGTACAGGTAGGCTGGTACAGGAGGCCTGGTACAGGTAGGCTGGTACAGGAGGCCTGGTACAGGTAGACTGGTACAGGAGGCCTGGTACAGGAGGCCTGGTACAGGAGGCCTGGTACAGGTAGCCTGGTACAGGAGGCCTGGTACAGGTAGGCTGGTACAGGAGGCCTGGTACAGGTAGCCTGGTACAGGAGGCCTGGTACAGGTAGCCTGGTACAGGAGGCCTGGTACAGGTAGGCTGGTACAGGTAGGCTGGTACAGGTAGGCTGGTACAGGTAGGCTGGTACAGGAGGCCTGGTACAGGTAGGCTGGTACAGGAGGCCTGGTACAGGTAGGCTGGTACAGGAGGCCTGGTACAGGTAGGTTGGTACAGGTAGGCTGGTACAGGTGGCCTGGTACAGGTAGGCTGGTACAGGAGGCCTGGTACAGGTAGGCTGGTACAGGTAGGCTGGTACAGGAGGCCTGGTACATGTAGGCTGGTACAGGTAGGCTGGTACAGGTAGGCTGGTACAGGAGGCCTGGTACAGGTAGGCTGGTACAGGAGGCCTGGTACAGGAGGCCTGGTACAGGTAGGCTGGTACAGGTAGGCTGGTACAGGAGGCCTGGTACAGGTAGGCTGGTACAGGAGGCCTGGTACAGGTAGGCTGGTACAGGTAGGCTGGTACAGGTAGGCTGGTACAGGAGGCCTGGTACAGGAGGCCTGGTACAGGTATTATGAGCGGGGCTGTAACATTACCTTCCATTATATCCTACCACCCTCACCCCACTCACTGCCCCCCCCTCACCCCACTCAGTGCTCTCCCCCTCACCCCACTCAGTGCTCTCCCCCTCACCCCACTCACTGCTCCCCCCCCCACTCACCCCACTCACTGCTCCCTCCCCCCCTCCCCCTCACCTGCCCTTGCGTGAGGCCCAACGCACGCAACAGTTGCTGTGAATAGTCACATTCAGCTTCTATTTATATCACACGAATTTTCCGGGAGTAACTGCGGCAGAGAACCATGCAGCAGCCAGCGACCTTACGGGGGGCGGGCGGGGGTGTTGGGGGCGGAGAGGGGAAGGGGGTGGTAGTGAGGGGAAAGGGGGTAGACAAGGGGCTCCCTGGTACTGTGGTCAGGGAGGACAGTGTCACAGTGTGGCTGAGGGGAGTTGTGGTAGAGGGAGAAATTATTAACCTCAGGTTCATATATACGGAAGGGGAAGTGGACAAGGAGGAAGAGAGAGAAAGAGAGAGATAATTAAGGTGTTATGTTGGCAATTACTTGTCGTAGATGCAGAAGCAGCAACAATTATATCATTTGCATAAACAATAGGAGGATTTAAGCTGTTACGAGACAGAGTACTGGGTGTGTTAGGAGGAGGAGGAGCACTTGCTAGACAGAAAAGGTGTTGAGGAGGACAGGTAGAGGATCGATACCTCATGCCCTGACTATAGCTTGAGTCAGTCACCACAACTCTCTCTATATCCCCCCCCACCCACCACCACCTCCCTGGCTCCCCCGCGGCCATTGGTCCGGCACAACCATGCCCTCGCCCCCAAAAAATATAATGCTGGTTGTCTGACTAATATTATATAAGTATACTGAATTCACTCAGTCAAGATATAATAACATGTTCAAGTAATGCCAGACATTGTTACATTCTTACTGCAAAAATATCATGTTAAATAAAAAAAAAAAAGTTTTATATATTGTAATCATTAGGATAGAAAAAATTTACAACATTGAAATTTTAAAGTTATTAATAAAAGAACTTCAAAATACAAGTAAAATACTATAGTTATAATCAGTGATTTCAATATTGATAGAATGTATAGACTAACTTGTTAATACCGAGTTAGAGGAATTTTTAGATTTTGTCGTTGTCAAAAAAGACAGCTTAATTTATAGTGTCTGATGTGGATCAGTAGGCCTATTGGAATTAGTTTCGTACAGTTCTGTAGGCCTATTGGAACCTGTATCAAACAAGTTAGTGGAACCGGTCTCGCACATCTCAATAGGTCTAATCGAAGCATCCTCTCAACGGTCAGTAGGCCTATTGGAACCGGCCTCTCACAGGCCAGTTGGGCTACTTCAGTGTTCTGCTCTTATACCTTTATGTCCCTATAACAACACCCATAACCACAGCGTCAACAGAACAAGAACAATAGCGAGAACAAGAACTGTAGCAGAAGTAGTAATGATAATAATTCTTGAACAATGAAACCTTCAACAGAAACCTCTGCAATATCTTATCTTAATCAACAAAACGATTGCAGAGAAAACCTCAATAACAGTCATCAAGATATCAAGAAAAGTAACTTCCGGATCAACGTAGAAGCGTTGGAAAATTATGAGGTGAAAATGACGCGCCACTATGAGTATAAATCACTAGGAAGAGGTATGAGGACTAGGAGCTGGGGTATGAGGACTAGGAGCTGGGGTATGAGGACTAGGAGCTGGGGTATGAGGACTAGGAGCTGGGGTATGAGGACTAGGAGCTGGGGTATGAGGACTAGGAGCTTGGGTATGAGGACTAGGAGCTTGGGTATGAGGACTAGGAGCTGGGGTATGAGGACTAGGAGCTTGGGTATGAGGACTAGGAGCTGGGGTATGAGGACTAGGAGCTTGGGTATGAGGACTAGGAGCTGGGGTATGAGGACTAGGAGCTTGGGTATGAGGACTAGGAGCTTGGGTATGAGGACTAGGAGCTGGGGTATGAGGACTAGGAGCTTGGGTATGAGGACTAGGAGCTGGGGTATGAGGACTAGGAGCTTGGGTATGAGGACTAGGAGCTGGGGTATGAGGACTAGGAGCTGGGGTATGAGGACTAGGAGCTGGGGTATGAGGACTAGGAGCTTGGGTATGAGGACTAGGAGCTGGGGTATGAGGACTAGGAGCTTGGGTATGAGGACTAGGAGCTGGGGCATGAGGACAAAGAACTAGGGTATGAGGACGGTGCCCAACCACATACACCATCGGGGGATAGAGCCCCGACCTTGCAAGAAGCAGGGCCGTCACTCTACCGGCCAGACTCAACACCACTTCAAAACACAGTAACAATTACAAGTGAAGTTTCTGGATTGTAATTACAACACTTGCGAGGTTTTACCTGAACTGACTTTTAATGAGTTTTGAAATGAAATTTAATCAGACTCGAAGATTTGTAACGGATTTAACGGATTTAGGTAACGGTTCTAACGGTCTTTCCAGTAATCAAGAGGTTTTCCCTTGCGTTATCTTTTGAGTTTCTTATTGAATGTAAGTAGATTGATAAGATTATAATGGAGCCAACGGTGTTAACAGTTATATAGGTAGTTTTCAGTCTTGAATTTCGTTGGTTTTTATGTGGGTTTTAACTACCCAATTACTTAGGTAATCTAGCATGACTGATCTGCCTGTACGAGGCTGCGTTCGTGTTGTTTGTCGTGTAGAAGCTGCTTTAATCTTTTGTTGACTTTGAAGAGAAAAGTAATCAGGTAATGTACATGGCTCAGGCACACACACGCACACAACACACGCACACATACCAGTACAAACACACACACACACACACACACACACCTGAGAAACAAAAGTAGCGTATGCAGCGTACTCCAAACCGGGTAATATAATGGTAGTAACCGTTAGTAACCTACTCAAAGATTCCTTCAGAATACTATGTGCAACCTACATTAGACACACCCCTAGACTTTGCAGCTCTGGCATGGAATCCACATCTAAATAAACCTAAAATTTAGCGATAAATGTACAGAGTTATGCAGCAAGAATTGTCCAAGAGCTGGGGTACTAACCTACAGTGAAGGCTGAGAGAATACATTCCCAGGGAAAGCAAGTCTAATCAGAAGAACTATGATCACAACGTAAGTCTCAATAAGTCTACAAGGAGCTATGGGACACTTTATCACAACATACTCAAAACTTACACAATATTGTGAGATCTTGAAACGTGATCACAACATGCAAGATACTCATTGATCTTCAAGTCTAAAAGAACAAATTATGTATAAATAACACGAACATCCTATACCACTTGCATAACACAATACATATTATTTTTTAACCCCTAGTGATACTCAGCGCTAAATAATAGTATTAATAATAATAATGACTCTTATTACCAGTTTATACCAAAAATTATACACATTGGGAATATTACAGTATATACGTATAAGGTAGAGCATTTTATCTTTATCTTTTATCATTTTATCACATTAAGTCACAGCTGTTGCTTAGGACGGGACTTTGTGCAGCTGTAGTTGAAGAGTGTGGTGTACACTGAGGTCGTCTTGCCCAACGAGACACCAGAGTGATGCAATATGGTTGAGGTCGTTCC
The DNA here is from genome assembly GCF_040958095.1 of Procambarus clarkii. Classification (NCBI taxonomy): domain Eukaryota; kingdom Metazoa; phylum Arthropoda; class Malacostraca; order Decapoda; family Cambaridae; genus Procambarus; species Procambarus clarkii. The sequence continues at coordinate 3,017,763 of NC_091242.1, read as the reverse complement.
CTGGTGCTGGTGGTCGTCTTGCCCAGTGGGACACCAGAGTGCTCCAATATGGTTGAGGTCGTTCCCTGGTCCTGGTGGTCGTCTTGCCCAGTGGGACACTAGAGTGATGCAATATGGTTGAGGTCGTTCCCTGGTGCTGGTGGTCGTCTTGCCCAGTGGGACACCAGAGTGCTCCAATATGGTTGAGGTCGTTCCCTGGTCCTGGTGGTCGTCTTGCCCAGTGGGACACTAGAGTGATGCAATATGGTTGAGGTCGTTCCCTGGTGCTAGTGGTCGTCTTGCCCAGTGGGACACTAGAGTGCTCCAATATGGTTGAGGTCGTTCCCTGGTGCTGGTGGTCGTCTTGCCCAGTGGGACACCAGAGTGCTCCAATATGGTTGAGGTCGTTCCCTGGTGCTGGTGGTCGTCTAGCCCAGTGGGACACTAGAGTGATGCAATATGGTTGAGGTCGTTCCCTGGTGCTAGTGGTCGTCTTGCCCAGTGGGACACTAGAGTGCTCCAATATGGTTGAGGTCGTTCCCTGGTGCTGGTGGTCGTCTTGCCCAGTGGGACACCAGAGTGCTCCAATATGGTTGAGGTCGTTCCCTGGTGCTGGTGGTCGTCTTGCCCAGTGGGACACCAGAGTGCTCCAATATGGTTGAGGTCGTTCCCTGGTGCTGGTGGTCGTCTTGCCCAGTGGGACACTAGAGTGATGCAATATGGTTGAGGTCGTTCCCTGGTGCTGGTGGTCGTCTTGCCCAGTGGGACACTAGAGTGCTCCAATATGGTTGAGGTCGTTCCCTGGTGCTGGTGGTCGTCTTGCCCAGTGGGACACTAGAGTGCTCCAATATGGTTGAGGTCGTTCCCTGGTGCTGGTGGTCGTCTTGGTGAGCGTATGGCCATGTGTCACACACACACACACACGTCATCACCGCCACGGAATATTAACTTTTGGCACGAAATACTGGCTTAAGGAAGCAACCAATTCGTTATCTAAAAATAAGGGTACGCGTACCCTCAGCGATCAACGGGATTTGAACAATCCCCAACGGATTTACCGGCCCCCAACAGATTTAACGGTACCAACCGATTTAACGGTTCTAGATGTTTTTGTAAAAACGTCCACACTTAAATGAATAGCGTAGTGCAAATGGTCTCAACAGGCTTATTGGTTTCCAAGACTCAAATAATCCTGAAAGTTTTAAAACTGTTTACGCTTGAAAAAATCATGGTTTTACCAGTTTCTTGAGTTTAAAGGCTTTCAAAGTTGTAATGTCTTTAAGATTTTAACGGTCGTTACTGTCTTTTAATGGGCAATACTATCTTAAAGAGCCTTTCTGTCTTGTAGTGGTCATTACTGTGCTTACCGTCTTCTAACGGTCATTACTGACTCGTAGTGACTAGCTCGTAAGGCATTGCTGTCTTTTAACGGTCATTACCGTCTTTTAACGGTCATTACTGACTGGTAACGGTCATTACCGTCTTTTAACGGTCATTACTGACTGGTAACGGTCATTACCGTCTTTTAACGGTCTTTGCCGTCTTTAAACAGTTTGAAATGTATTGTGTTACAAAATTCATAATTTTCTTTCACTGTGATATATTACAGCAATCCTTGAAATAAAACCAAGAAACATTTACATATTTTGTTTAAAATATATATTTTTCGCATCATATTCACTGCAGCTTAATATTTTTAACATTTTCCCACTCCAAGTAAAATTTAAAATAATAGTTTAGCAGTTTGGTGATGTAATTTAAATCAGCAATTTACAAACTTTTTAGTGGGATACATTTAGAGTTATTAATATAATTTTATTTTCAGTTCAGCCCTTGGATTGCATTAGCCTTGTTACCGAGTTTACAGGAAGAATGTATCTTCAAGTTTACAGGAAGGATGTATCTTCAAGTTTACAGGAAGAATGTATCTTCAAGTTTACAGGAAGAATGTATCTTCAAGTTTACATTGAGAAGATACAGAAGTTTACCTGGCCCATATGTGTCTCTTTTTTTTCCTTCAGTTATAAACACCTGAAGACCTGTGATTTGTAATTAATAATTCTGATGAGCTGGCGGCTAATGTTTTCATTTTATTTATACATTCATCAGATGTATTTTGTTGGGAATTTTATTGTATCAGGAATGTTTATCATTGTTTTTTTTAAATAATTGGAATTATATTGCAATTATCAATAGTGTTTGAGAAAGCCAGTAGGAGCCGTGTGGAGGGCTCGAACCTACATTCTGATTTTCCCCATTCATATATATATATATCATGTGAACGTGATTTCATTGTGTATGTAATAGTGTTATTGTTATTATTTGTGTTCATGCTAATGTCTTTATACATTTTGTAGAACTTGTGTATGGGGTCATATGTGAAGTTTCTTTGGTAGTAATTTCGGATACAGTTTAGTCATTATTGGGAGCTAATCTTATTGTGAAGATTGGTAGATTGTGAGTCTGGGCTCCCCTGAGACCCCTTACCCCCTTGAACACTTGTCTACTCCATTGTTCGTTCGTCATCTACCTTGTTCCCGTGGCATCTACCTTGTTCCCATGGCATCTACCTTGTTCCTATAGCAACTACCTTGTTCCTATGGCATCTACCTGGTTCCTATGGCATCTACCTGGTTCCTATGGCAACTACCTGGTTCCTATGGCATCTACCTTGTTTCTATGCCAGTTACTGTGTCTATGTCAACTACTTTGTACCTTTAAAACCATTTGATACCCTGTTTGTACCCTCCAAAGATCATAAGAATATTGGACACTGCAGAAGGCCTATTGGCCCATACGAGGCAGCGCCTATTTACATCCACCCAAACTCATTCATATATATGTCTAACCTACGCTTGAAACAATCCACTAAGCCCACGATTGCCAAGTTTCCCGGTGATTTGTTCTATACATCAACAACCCTATTTCCAAACAAGAAAGGTTCCCCGGGACCTTTCTGTATCTAACTTAGCTAGTGTATCCAGCTATTATCGTAGCTAGTGTATCTAGCTATTATCTTAGCTAGTATCTAACTTAGCTAGTGTATCTAGCTATTATCGTGGCTAGTATCTAACTTAGCTAGTTTAGATCTATTGATGACAAGAGTCGGTGTCCAGCCACCGTCGTATTTTGGTTTCCTTTGGACTTCATTCTTCCTAGAAACTCTAGCAAGTCCAGTGGTGTAGTCCAGAGGGCCTGTCCCTTGTACCTGTCTCCATCCTCATGTACGTCACTTCAGCTCCTTGTACCCCTATCCACCCTTTTCTAACTATGTGTTCCTCACTTGTTTCTCTCTCTCTCTCCCCCTTTAACCCTTTCTCCTCAACTGTTTTTTTTTTCTGTCTACCCCTTTGTTCCTGTCTCCACTCCCTTATTCTTCTCACCAGCCCCTTGTATCCTTATCCACCCTTTTGTACCTGTATCTGGCTCACTTGTACCTCTGTCTAACCCTCTGTACTCTTCCTTTTCCTATTTAACCCACACGACTTCCCTCCCCAACCTACCACCTCCAGTGTTACCTCCTCTACCTTCTCCAATAACCCCTCCCTCTTGCACCCCTCTTCCTCCCCCTTCACTCTGTCCCGCCAGTTTCCCACCCACTTCAACACCACAACCTTCTTAGCCTTTATCCTTCCATCTCCAACTCCTCTCCCCAAGCCCCAACCATCCATCCTCCATCACCTTTCCATTCCCCTCCCTTCCCCATCACCAACCATCCCTACTTCTCTTTTATCGTGGTATCTGGGTTTCTCCATTATACGGAGAGAAGACCACCGTTGAAATATTCTCGAGCTTAAACACAGCCAGTCATCGACCTCGTCCAATTAATATTCCATAAAATCATTTCCAATGGCGTGAATTTATGACTTTCAAGAACCCAAAAAAAGTATTCAGTGTATTGTGAAAAATTGTATAGATCGTCCATTTTTATTGTGCAAGCCTGGTGACGCGTGTGGTGCCTGCCAGGAAGGAGTCTCTGGATAAAGGTAGCATATATCCTATTGGTGAGGTAAATGCCAACCGGAGGCGATGTGCTCTTGGGTATATGGCCTGTTGGGTGATTGCCTATCAGTGGTTACCCACGGGGCATACTGGAGGTCAGAAGGTGTTTGTGCTTGGCTTTATAGGTGTTATCTGGTCCAGTTAGTCCTCTCGTTGGAGTACTGTGTCGTACTCTGCTACTCTGTCGTATTCTACTACTATGTCTTATTCCATTAATCTTTAGTACTCTGGTACTCATTCATAATCTACGACTCTGTCATACTGTAATACCTTTGTACTCTGTGGATGAAAGTGGCTGTCATCTTCCCTGCCTCCAGCACCTACCACTTCAATTCCCATTGCCGTGGACAGAACACCAACAACTCACCTCTCCCCACAATCAACCCACAATAAGGTTGTGGGTTGTCCCAGGTGCCTATTTACTGCTAGGTGAATAGACATTAGTTGTGATAAAGCTTGCGTTAACGTCTCGACCTGCCCAGGAATTGAACTTTGATCTAATTGGTTGTGAGCCGACAATGCCACAATGCCTCTCTCTCTCCACTACGTTACAGGTCTGACCTACACGTGTTTCCATCTTTCTCTTGTGTTCTATTCTCAACTCGTTCTATTGTCCCTCTGTTGGGAAGGGCTCGCTGTCTACCTCGTATATTCCGGTCAGTATTTTGTGTGTTGTGATCATATTTCCTCTGGTCCGTCACTGTGATCTTACGTTGTGCCTAGACAAATTGAGTAATTTTCCCTTCAGAAATGATAAGACAATTAATGAATCAAGGCGAAAAATACTACAAATATTTTTTTCTTTCCAGACAGTTGGCTTTGGGAGTCGGAGGCTACTGGAGCGTGAGTACCTGTGTGAGTACTCACGCACTCACCTGTGTGAGTACCTCTCGCTATCACTTCTTGTTATTCACCAGTTATTGTATTTTTTGATCAATATGTATATTGATGCTCTAATAGTCATAGTCATTATACTACTATTTACGACAAATGTAATATTAGGCTTGGCACAAGGTTGACCTTCCCATAAGGACAGCGTAATATTACGGTCCCCCGCAACTTAATGGATAAAGCCATTAGATTGAGCTGCCTTACCTGTCTCTTCTAAGCTCAGATCCCTCATCTCTTGCAACAGTTCCGGAGCATGGCCCCGTTTGATGGGCTTGTGGGTGTAGATGTTGGGTTTCCCAGTGTCTGGACCAAGAACCTGTTGTTGTTGTTTAAGATTTGCTACCTGGAACAAAAAGTTCCAAGTAGCACGGGCTATGGTGAGCCCGTAGAGGACTACCAAGAACCCTCTTCACAGTCCCTAGTCCAGCTACTGACCTTCACCAGGTTGGCCGGTCGGCCGAGGTGCTGTAGCCGGTCGGCCGAGGTGCTGTAGCCGGTCGGCCGAGGTGCTGTAGCCGGTCGGCCGAGCGGACAGCACGCTGGACTTGTGAACCTGTGGTCCCGGGTTCGATCCCGGGCGCCGGTGAGAAACAATGGGCAGAGTTTCTGTCACCCTATGCCCCTGTTACCTAGCAGTAAAATAGGTAGCTGGGTGTTAGTAAGCTGTCACGGGCTGCTTCCTGGGGGTGGAGGCCTGGTCGAGGACCGGGCCGCGGGGACAGTAAAGCCCCGAAATCATCTCAAGATAACTTCAAGATAACCATAACCTCACCAGGTTGCAACTCACTACCTCCCGGGAATTGAACCCGGGACCATTCAGTGGCAAGTCGACTGTGCTGTCTGCTGCGCTACGGGTCACCCCGGTGTGTGTTAGTGTAAGTGTATTTACCTAACTGTGATGGCTGGGGTTGAGCTGCAGCTCCTGGCCCTTCCTTCTGCTGGTGAAGCATTTCCCTTGCAAAATGAGGTATTTTATACCTACATCTGAACACATTCGTGGCGTCCATCACTAATAGAACTTTGTTTAGGGTGCTGTAGTCACATTTTATGTGTGCCGACCTTGCATACACTGCTGATGTTACTCGATTTATGTGCGTCTCAGGTAATATGTTTTTTGTTGATCTATTGTCGTCAACTCCTGGAGTAGTCAGTATGTTGTTTCATGGGCCGTATCTGGTTAACATGGCAGGCATTGCTTGCCACTGAGAATTACACCTAGCATTATTATGGTTTGAGCAGAAGAAGTTGTTAAACACATATGGCAAAATCTTACTGAAGCGACCATACGAGTCATAAATACTCATACTCCGCCCAAGTAAAACAGAAACAAGTAACACTTAGTGGGCCAGCCAGAGGCTTAGGGTCCGCGTAGGAATATCCCTGCAAAAAAAAAAAATATATGGTTTGATTCCTTGACCAGAAGTACGATTCTTTGTTTCGTACTTGTGGTCCGTGCTGTTAGGGACTGGAAGTAAACAACTATGTCCTGTTTGCACTGACAACATCACAAACAAAATGCTAGCACAGGTCCGCCCTCGAATTGCTGTCAGTTTCTGACTGCCGGTCGGAGCTTTGGGACACACTGGCCGTTAAGCCCATGACGTCAGAGGCACAGGGCTCTGGGATTGGTGGATGTCTAACCGTCATCGTGTTTTAAAAGACAAACATCTTTGCCACCTGGTTGACCGCGTTTCACCGAGGCCGGTCATTCGTCCCTTCCTGTGTAAAAAAAAACTGAAATTTTCAGTGTCGTTCATAACAAAGCTTTGTTTCCCCGTGAATGCTTCGTATTTCTTCATTCTAAGCTACAATTTTTCTGTCATCACTTTCTCCCTGAATAACAACACACAACCCAGTAGCAGAAGTACACACACACACACACACACACACACACACACACACACACACACACACACACACACACACACACACACACACACACACACACACACACACACACACACAGGTGTGTGTGGTTACGAGGAAAGGCTGCGGGAAATGCACCTTACGACACTGGAAGACAGAAGAGTAAGGGGAGACATGATCACAACCTACAAAATCCTCAGAGGAATCGACCGGGTAAACAAGGATAAACTATTCAACACTAGTGGGACGCGAACAAGGGGACACAGGTGGAAACTGAGTACCCACATGAGACGTTAGAAGGAACTTTTTCAGTGTCAGAGTAGTTAACGGATGGAATGCATTAGGCAGTGATGTGGTGGAGGCTGACTCCATACACAGTTTTAAATGTAGATATGATAGAGCCCAGTAGGCTCAGGAATCTTTACACCAGTTGATTGACAGTTGAGAGGCGGGACCAAAGAGCCAAAGCTCAACCCCCGCAAGCACAAATAGGTGAGTACAAATAGGTGAGTACACACACACACACACACACACACACACACAGAGGAAGAGCAAGGAGAGATACCAGAGGGCCAAGAATGAGTACTTCGGAGTGAGAGAAGCAGAGAGACAGTATGCAAATGACATCGCAAGTAAAGCCAAGACCCAACCAAAACTGCTTCTCAGCCACATCGGGAGGAAAACAGCGGTGAAGGAACGAGTGATGAAACTGAGAAAAGGGAAGAACAGATACACAGAGAATGACAAGGAGGTGTGAAGAATTCAACTAGAGATTCCATGAGATCTTCACGATAAATAAAGGAGAAGCCCTTGTACTAAGAGAGGAGGCGGCAAACCAAGCAACCTTAGAGGAATTTGAGCTCTCCAGTGATGAGGTCAAAAGAAATCTGTTGGAGCTGAGTGTGAAGATACTTCTGGCCCAACAGCCCAATGGCTGTTGGGCCTGACAGAATCTCACCCTGGATGCTAAAAGGGGGTGCAGAAGCACTAAGTGTGCCACTCTCTATGGTATATAACAGGTCACTGGAAACAGGAGACCTACCGGAAAGCTGGAAGACAGCTAATGTAGTCCCAATATACAAAAAAGGTGAAAGGCAAGAGGCACTAAACTACAGGCGAGTTTTCCTGACTTGTATACCATGCAAGGTGATGGAGAAGATCATGTAGAAAAGGATCGTAGAGCATCTGGAGGGAAATATCTTTGTAACACACCACCAGCATGGGTTCAGAGATGGTAAATCGTGCCTCATAGGCTTAATAGAATTATTTGACCAGGAGACAAAAATTAGGCAAGAAGGAGAAGGATAGGCAGACTACTGCATTTTCTTGGACTGTCAGGAAAGCTTTGACACAGTACCCCATAAAAGGCTGTTACAAAAGTTGTAGCAACAGGTTGGAGTAAAAGGTAAGGTGCTCCAGCGGATAAGGAAGTATCTAAGGAACAGGAAACAGCAAGTAACTGTGAGGGGGGGGGGGAAAGACATCAGAGTGGCGAGATGTCTCCGGCGGAGTCCCACGGGGTCTGTACTTGGACCCATCTTGTTTCTGATATATGTAAACGATATTCCAAAGAGGACTCACTCCTCTCAGTATTTGCTAATGATTCAAATTTTATGAGACGAATCAAGACTGACGAAGATGGACAGAGACTACAGGACGACCTGGACAAACTCATGGAATGGTCTAGAAAATGGCTGCTAAAGTTTAACTCAGGAAAGTGTAAAGTAATGAAATTAGGCGAAGGGAGCAGGAGGCTGAACAGAAGGTACCATCTGGGAGGTAAAATCCTGCAAGAGTCAAATAGAGAGAAAGATCTGGGGGTTGATATCACACCGAACCTGTCTCCAGAGGCCCGCATCCAAAGGATATCATCAGCGGCATATGCTAGATTGGCCAACATAAGAACTGCCTTTAGAAAATTGTGTAAGGAATCGTTCTGGACCTTGTATACTACATACGTCAGAACAATCCTGGAGTATGCAGCTATAGCCTGGAGTCCATACCTAGTTAAACACAAGACAAAGTTAGAGAAGATTCGGAGGTATGGCACCAGACTAGTCCCGGAACTGAGAAGTATGAGCTACGAGGAAAGGCTACGGACGCTAAACCTCACGTCCCTGGATGCCTGGAAGACAGAAGAGTAAGGGAATACATGATAACCACCTACAAAATTCTCGGGGAATTGACAGGGTGAACAAAGACAAAATATTCAGCACGGGTGGGACACGAACAAGGGGACACAGGTGGAAACATAGTACCCGAGTGAGCCACAGAGACATTAGAAAGAATTTTTTTCAGTGACAGAGTAGTTAACAAATGGAATGCATTAGTCAATGATGTGGTGGAGGCTGACTCCATACACAGTTTCAAATGTAGATATGATAGAGCCCAATAGGGTCCGGAATCTGTACACCAGATGAGTGACAGTTGAGAGGCGGGACCAAAGAGCCAAATCTCAACCCCCGCAAGCACAACTAAATGAGTACAACTAGGTGTGTACACCCCCCCCCCCCCTCCATTACACTGTAGGGCCAATACACCCCGACCTATCTAGTATTTCAACCCGAATTCTTTTCACTCTATTTCAAAAGCCGTGAATACTGTAACACAGAGTCCAACTCTCCCGTCAGCTGGCAGCAGCGATACAAAAGTTAGTGAATATTTTTCACTGATCCATACTGCAATCCTTCTCACTTTGTGATTGGTAATGTATAATGTATAATTGTAGCATATAATTATAACATCGACGTGATACTGAGATTGTTCATGCATTATGTAATTAGCTCTGCAACTATTGTCTTGTTCGATTGCAACATTACTATTAATATAATGAATGTTGATATCAAACTTCAATTTACGTGCATTTGATTGATTATTAATATTATGTGACGAAATAATTTGATGCTCTCTTTTTCACAGTGATTCGTGTGAGATTTGTTTTGATAGATATTCATTAATGATGAAGATCATCAATCATCAATCATATGAGGATCAGTCACACGTACTCACCTAGATGTGTTTAGCGGGGGTTGAGCTCTGGCTCTTTAGGCCCGCCTCTCAACTGTCAATCAATCTACTAATTTTTTTCACACACACATCCACAGGAAGCAGCCCGTAGCAGCTGTCGTAACTCCCAGGTACCTATTTACTGCTAGGTGAACAGGGTATCAGGGTAAAAGAAACTGTCCATTTGTTTCCCCCATCGCCGGGGATCGATCCCCAGACCCTAGGATCACGAATCCCGAACGCTGTCACTCAGCCATCCAGGCCCCTATGGCTGGGAGTGGGCATCATGGGAGTGTGTCAGAGTACTCTCCACTCGTGATCTCCACTCTGGAGAGTGTATCAGAGTACTCAGCACTCATGGAAGTAAACACTTGAAGTGTCTGCCAAATCTGATGACCTTGATATACAAGTGGCGTCTCTTGCTCATTTCTCCGTAAAATTCTGGTACTTGAGGAACAACTTAGCTCTTGAGTTATTACTTGGGTAAGTGGGACACAGCAGCTAAGATGGACGTCTTAGGCGGTCGGCACTCTAAAGTGGATCTATTATTGAACTCTTTTTATTGTTGGATCTATTAATAGTGGATCTATTATTTTGTGTTTTTCGAGTTTTGAGGCTATTTGTATTGTTTGTGTAAGAATGTTGTGGATTATAGGTATGTGTGCGTGCGTGTGTGTGTGTGTGTGTGTGTGTGTGTGTGTGTGTGTGTGTGTGTGTGTGTTTACTTTTTGTGTCTGCAGAATCGAGATATTAGCTCTTGAACCCCCGCCTTTCTTACCAATCTATTTTGCTTTATTACATATTTATCTTTATACAACACACACACACATACACACACACACACACACACACACACACACACACACACACACACACACACACACACACACACACACACACACACACACACACACACACACACACACACGTCCGTGGGGAAACAGCTCGTAGCAGCTGTCCAACTCTCAGGTACCTATTTACTGCTAGTTTATTTTATTATTTATTTTTTCAGGGATATTCCTGCACGGGCCCTAAGCCACTGGCTGGTCCACTGAGTGTTGCTTGTTTCTGTTTTACTTGGGCGGAGTATGAGTCTTTAACTCTGCCCTCTGCTCTGCTTCTTTAACTTGAAGAAACTCTGCCCTCTGCTCTGCTTCTTTAACTTGAAGAAACTCTGCCCTCTGCTCTGCTTCTTTAACTTGAAGAAACTCTGCCCTCTGCTCTGCTTCTTTAACTTGAAGAAACTCTGCCCTCTGCTCTGCTTCTTTAACTTGAAGAAACTCTGCCCTCTGCTCTGCCTCTTTAACTTGAAGAAACTCTGCCCCTTTTTGTTTCTCGCTAGCGCCGCGAATTTGAACCCCGGTCCACAGGATTATGTGTACAGCGTGTTGTCCACTCAGCCACCAGCTCCCCGGTGGTGAGAAAGGTGGTGAGAAACAATTAATCTTGCCTTGCACCTCAGTTAAGAGGACAACACTTTACACTCACACCGAGAGACTTCTCAGAGGAGATCCTGAATCTCTCCTTAATGTTACGAGTTTCTTCTTTATCTTTAGAATCTTTGAAGAATCTTTGACTTCTTGATTTCCAATGCGTTGATTGTTTGCTTCTTGATGTATTAGACGTTGAATGCTTCTTGATTTTAAAAGGAGGCAAATCAGCATGTATAATTGTAGGACCTTTTAATGCAAGAATGACACTCATCTTGAAACAAGCACTTGCAGAAATTAAAAAAACTTGAACAAATCCACAAGGGCCGTGATGAGGGTTCCAACCTACGTCCGAGAGGATCCCAGACGCTGCCTTAATCGACTGAGCTACGACATGGTAAAAGAATTGCAACCGGGAGTTCAACTAGACCTTCCACGGATCCTGCAGTCTATAAAAAACTTCCCTTCTATAAACAGTAAGCAAATCATGACAGTTCTAAAGATGAATCAGTTCTAACAATGCAATCAAGGCATGCAGATGCAGAACATATATTTTAATTAACAGTATATTAGTTTTCAGGGATATTGTGTATATTTCTAATTGCTGTGAGATCGCTGCTTAAAAATTCAACACTATTAAAATATCAACAAATATTTACGACAATGGAAATTAATGCCTCGTTAGCATCACTGATGAAAATTAACGATGCAGTGTGCAGTTTTAAACGGGACAATTGGAAGGGTTTCAGTGTCATAAGCCAGTGGACATTTGAGTATTCTTTTGTTTACGTTAGATATGGAGAGCCGCATCTGGGTTGCTAAGAGACCAGATGCAACCCGCACACGGCACACAGAACCCGCATGCAGCGCACAGAACCCGCACGCGGCACACGCAACCCGCACGCGGCACACACAACCCGCATGCGGGCTACACTGAGTAAGACCCTCGTCATTCACCAATGTCTTCTCTTTAATATGGTTGATAAACTTCACTCGTGTCACCCCGTTACTCCTCACATTTCTAGAGAATGAAAATTAAGTTATTTTTTTCATTTTTATTCAAAAGGAAAGTTGATCCTTCTTAGGATTGATTCAGTCATTCTTTTCTGCACGTGTTCCAATGAATAAATGTTCAGACTATAGTAATGACTTACTTTAAGTCCAGACTGTAGTAATGACTTTATGTCTAGACTATAGTAATGAATTTATGTGTAGCTGCATAATCTAAATGAGGCCTAACAAGGGCCAAAAAAAATTGCAAAATAATATTACTGTTTTATTGGACTTCTAAAAATAAATTCCCGAATTCTATTTGCTTTATTGCCTACATTTACAGAGGTTTCCTGGCTAGAGATTCCTGCTAATTATGACTCCCAGATCTTGTTGGCTTTCAGATTTCGTTGTTTGAGGATTTACCAGCTGATACCCTGCCAACTCTATTATTTTTATCTTAAAGCTTAAAACTCATGCATTTGCAAGCTTTAGTGCATCTTTCGGTGTAATTGCAAACGCTCATCTCGGTCGTCTTGTGGTGATTTTGAGTCCTGAGTGAAATTTATTTTTGTTTATTCCCATTTTTGTATCGTATTGCAAATGTTGGTGTTGAGTCCTGTGCTAGAAGGATTTATTTGCACACTTGGTAAACGACGGAGGTCCCAAGACAGCCCTGTGGTGCACCACATTCACCACCTTCTCACCTCCATGTAACTCCTTGCTACCTCTCCACTTTCTTTGTAATAACCAAAATAAGGGCTTTGGGGCTTTACCATTAGGGCTTTGTAATAAGCCCTAATGTTACTTAGACAGCACGTCCCCCTAAGGTTTCCCAACGTCAAGAAATGTACTAAAATACTCTTATCCTAACCTATCAAGAGGGCCCACAACAGAGAACGGGACAGTATGTTAATATCGTGAGCCGCTACCACTTTCTAGTACGACAGTTTTGGGCCTTAGGTAGAGTATTCGTCAAATTGCGACGGTCTGTTATGAAGACGGATTGACTTAGGATAATCCCAATATGCCAGGGCATCTAAGTTGCTAATGTCTCTCTCTCGTGAGGCACAGTATCAAAGGTTTTGTAAAGTCAAGATGCAGAATGTTGGGAACTTTTCCGCTGTTAACTGCTTTAAACATACTGGATCCAGTTTAATTAAAAACGAGCGGCCATTACTAGAACGCTGATGTTAATAATTTAATAATCTTTGTTTTTTTTTAAGATGTAAACGGATTGATTTTGTGATTATAATTTCAAACTATTGTTCGTTAAGTTACTTCAACGATAGTTTGACGCACGTCTCACCCGTTAAAAAATGGGAATCACATTAGCAACCTTCCACGACTCCTGTATTCCGCTCGACTCTAATGACTAATTAAATATGCAAGACAGGTGCTCACTTGCCACTTTACA
>NC_091242.1:2994182-2999182 GCF_040958095.1 Procambarus clarkii | reverse complement strand
TGCGTGTGGAGCCGTGCCTGCAATACGTCTAAACCTTTATAACTCTGCAAGAGCAAAGTTTCTCCTCCAAGTTGTGAAATGAGCAAAAATATATATTTTCTCTGTAGATCTTATTAAAATATGACATTAGTGCCCTGACCTGAGTCACGAGGACAGCAGCAACATGTGCACCATTCTTGCAACCATCTTGAGTGTACGGGTAAGGAGCTGGTGCCTGTCACGGCAACAACGGTCTCCACTAAGTGTCTTACAGTGTGGTTAAGTGTCGCCAAGTGTCTTATGAGGCATCTCAACAGTCTTAAGGTTTCCCAGTAAAACACTTGAATTGGTACAAGTTGGAAGAACTTTTCAATTAGGCTTTACAGCATGTTAATTTTGTAAATTTATAACGACAAAGTCGTCAAGTTCTTGTTTTGCTGTATTTTATTATTCAGCCGTTATTGGCTAAGGGATTTTTGTTTCTTCGGTAGAAGGCTTTTTCTTATCTTAGTGCTCGTCTACACTCCTCTGAGGTTCTCAACCACCCAATTATGTCACCCGAGAACAAACTACGGGATACAAACAACCCAAGACTGAAACAAAACTCTGATTCACTTGTTCTTAACTTTCTTCCTAGCCGGGGAAGATGATACACTGGCTGTGTTTACGTCCACACACATCTGCCCCCACGTCCCTCAGGTCGTAGTTGGGGTTGGAGGGCCTGGTTGGTGTGGTGGTGGGGTCGTGGTAGTGGTTGGGGTCCTGGCTGGGATGGTGGGAGTCGTTGTAGCAGAAGTTCGGGGCTGACTAGTGTGGTGGTGGGGGGTCGAAGCAGTAAAAGTTGAGTCGTAAATCCCTTGCTTGTGGTGAATGCCACCACTGAGTCTCCCGCGTTTGGATTAACGCCGAAATATTGCATGGCAGTGAGCTATACTTGTGGGTGTATAGCGGCTTGCCCCAGAGATAGTGGGGAGGAAGGGTCTTCCTCAGTGCATGAGGGCGTATAGGCACGGCTGCTCACAAGAAGTGTATACGATACATGCCTAAATCTAACGGAAGAAATTTGGACCAAAAGCACAGCGTAAGGTAACGATAAGGACAGATAGGCCTGAACGAAGCAAGATCTCTCTTGGGACGAAAAGTAATCTGGACATTAGGAGGAAAAGTAGACCAAGAACAGTAGAGAAAGGACCGTGATCTAGCCTGTCTGGCGTCAGGGTGGACACATACAGTGAGTGAATGGTGACAACAATCCGCCAACTTGCTCACAGTGGGCTGCGTATCGAGTTAGTTTTCTAGTTATTTTTTTCCAGACATGACATACAGTAATTACTTTTGTGAGTTGGGATTGGTTTAGTTATTAACTTGACATTCATTGGTTAGGTCAGCCTTGTTCTGTTAGAAGGCTCACTCTTGCCTACAACCCGCTCAATAGTACATCACATTTTGACTTATAATTTCCCTCAGGTCAAAAATCGGTGTACTAAAAATGGTAGCGGCTCGCGAAATTAACGTGATGTCCCGTTTTCTGTTCGTGGGTTCTCGGGTAGGTTAGATTCGGGCAATTACAACAGTTTAGTGACGCTGGGAACGCTAGGGAAAACAGACTGGTTAGACACCGTTGTCCAGTGAACAGTTCTGAATTTCACTAGTATCAGTCATACTGTTTTCGCTGTATATAGGTGTTTTCGCGCAGTTTTCAAGTGAAAGACTTGCGTTATATTATGGCGTCTTGTGTACAAATAACGCAGCTTCCCATAGAACCGTTATCAAACTCTGTTGCCTCAACAACAACCCCATTATAGAAAACGTATGTCCTACTAGCAGAAACTGCAGTAGAAACCGCCGAGTTATCTACTCGAACTTAAAAGTTTAATATCGTTCTGGGTAGCGGCATTCTTCTGACGATACCCTATTTGTCGTAATCGTGGATATCGCTTCCAGTTTTCGACGCCATCTTGGTTAAGATCACCTCATGTTATTGGTGTCTTCAGGAGAGCCATCACGTGTTGATTGTTTTGCTTTGCTTCTACTTTCGTCTGATTAGGAGGCCCACGGAGCTGACTCAAGGATGTAGCCCAGGATGCCAATGGCAAGTGGATTAAGGCGTGCTGTACATACCAGTTGCGTTGCTCCTGGCAGTATGGGTTCGAGTCACTTCTGGGGTGTGAGTTTTCAGTTGCATATAGTCCTGGGGAGCATTCAGGCTCGTTCGCATATATATATATATATATATATATATATATATATATATATATATATATATATATATATATATATATATATATATATATATATATATATATATATATATATATGTATATATATATATATATATATATATATATATATATATATATATATATATATATATATATATATATATATGTCGTACCTAGTAGCCAGAACTCACTTCTCAGCCTACTATGCAAGGCCCAATTTGCCTAATAAGCCAAGTTTTCATGAATTAATTGTTTTTCGACTACCTAACCTACCTAACCTAACCTAACCTAACTTTTTCGGCTACCTAACCGAACCTAACCTACAGAGATAGGTTAGGTAGGGTTGGTTAGGTTCGGTCAAATATCTACGTTATTTTTAACTCCAATAAAAACAAAATTACCTCATATATAATGAAATGGGGAGCTTTATCATTTCATAAGAAAAAAATTAGAGAAAATATAATAATTCAGGAAAACTTGGCTTATGAGGCAAATCGGGCCTTGAATAGTAGGCCCAGAAGTGCATTCTGGCTACTAGGTACGACATATATATATATATATATATATATATATATATATATATATATATATATATATATATATATATATATATATATATATATATATATAACTCCTGGGTACGTATTGACTGCTAGGTGAACAGAAGCATCTTATGAAAGGAAACATGCCTAGTTTTTTTTTTTTTTTTTTTTTTTTTTTTGCGGGCGGGATTCGAACTTGGAACTCCCAACTGTGCTTCCTTCTCTCTGTATCGATTGGTATCTAAGTTAGGTATTCCCCTTGTCAATTTCATCGTTGGTATTCCCTGCGTTAATTATTTCACAAGTTTAATTAACCTAAAAGAAGATGGTACAATGATGATGACTCGTTACCAGTTAAGGGTTGTTAACGACGGCGAGTTTGCATGTAATGAAGTGATAATGAAGGTCATTGAACTCTACGTTGGTTGTCTTGTCTTGTCTCTTGTGTTCAGATCTAATTCCCTAATTATTCAGGCGTTATGTCCCGACCTTTGACCCTGAGCGGCTGGGTCTGGGGTCAGTGATCCAGCTTGACCTGGATCGTGTCGAGGATAAATTAAACCTTTGCAGGTATTAGTGTCAACTGGATGATAATTGAGCTGTTATGAAAGCTCGCATGATGTTCTCTCTCTCTCTCTCTCTCTCTCTCTCTCTCTCTCTCTCTCTCTCTCTCTCTCTCTCTCTCTCTCTCTCTCTCTCTCTCTCTCTCTCTCTCTCTCTCTCTCTCTCTCTCTCTCTCTCTTCTCTCTTCTCTCTTCTCTCTTCTCTCTCTCTCTTCTCTCTTCTCTCTCTCTCTCTCTCTCTCTCTCTCTCTCTCTCTCTCTCTCTCTCTCTCTCTCTCTCTCTCTCTCTCTCTCTCTCTCTCTCTCTCTCTCTCTCTCTCTCATCTATCCCCCAGTATTGAGGTCATATCTACTTTAAAAGGAGCCGTGTTTATAGCTGCGTAAACATTTGCACAAGGAAGGCTATTTAGAAATAGTGTTCCCTCATTCCCCACTCTCCTTTCTTTGACGAGAGAGAGAGAGAGAGAGAGAGTGTATTTTTCACTAAACAAGAAAATTATCTAGAGGAAACATACACATGTTTAATAACTAGGTAACCAAACATTTACTGACAGGTTTTGTATTGAGGTATCATGATACCACGACGATTCTCGCCACCTATTTATGGAACCTGATCAAATACCTGATCAACCAGGCTGTGACTCATACGTCAGGCTGCGAGCAGCCGTGTCTAACAGCCTGGTTGATCAGTCCAGCAACCAGGAGGCCTGGTCGACGACCGGGCCGCGGGGACACTAAGCCCCGGAAGCACCTCAAGGTAACCTCAAAGTAACCTCATGACTATGATCAACAAACATATACACACACACACACACATGTGTGTTGGCACGGTTGAAAGGCAGGAGCAAAGAGCCAAAGCTCAACCCCGGCAAGCACAACTAGGTGAGCATAGCTAGGTGAGCATATCCTTTGAAAGATTCATCTGTTGGTGTGTTGTCGTGCCTCGTGGTGGCGGCCATCTTTGTTATTGACATTCTTTTGTTTTGGAATATAAACTTCTCCAACTCGGATTTTTCACTCACTTTTACTTTTTTCTTGTATCTTAGTTACTTTTCAAATTCCCTATACCTTCATATATCTTGAGACACCACTTAAAGCCCTCACCCTGTTCCCTATACTTAAGCATATTCTTGGATATTCTTGCAGCCTGCTGGAGTGTGACTCTTGTGTGTGACACAAAATGAACAGGTCCAAAATGTGTTTGTACAAAATGAGGATTTCAGAGAGCCGGACCCAATGCAAATTCCAGAGCACGCCATACCTGGAGCGTACCTGAAGAGTGTTTCAGGAGTTGTTCTACTCCCCGAGCCCGGCTTGAGGCCAGGCTCGACTTGTGATTACTTAGTCCACCAGGCTGTTGCTTGGAGCGACCCGCGGGCCCACATATCTGCCCGAAACGCTTTGCGTAATAGTGGCTTTAGGCATTGTACGTACTAGCTCTATCTATTAATCCAACGAACTTTGTAAAATCTCTTGTATGTATGTACCTTACCTAAATAAACATTTATTTATATTTATTTATTTATATATCCACTACAGCCTGGTTGGTGCGGCACTTCTTGCAAGAACCTGTCCAGAGACTTAAATACTGGCCATTTATGGCCAATACTACTGGCCTTTTTTGGAATTTCACTAATTTCTTTGTTGTTCTCTCTATGCGAGTCTTCAGTTATAAGTAAGTCCCAATACTGTTG
>NC_091242.1:2954182-2989182 GCF_040958095.1 Procambarus clarkii | reverse complement strand
TGGCGAGACGAAAGAGTGCGACTGAGGATAGTGCACACATAACGTAAACCCGCACTCAGTTCTCTTCACTCGCGTGACCTCGGGTCAGCTCAAACGATTCATGTGTCGGTGAAACAAGGCACTCGAGGAACACGAGAGACTACTCAATATGGCAATGATATATACACTACACCATCATACACGTCGCCCATGCATCATACAACTCAGCCATACATCATACACGTCGCCCATGCATCATACAACTCAGCCATACATCATACACCTCACCCATACATCATACAACTCAGCCATACTTCGTACACCTGGACCAACCAGGCTGTGGTGGGTATGTGGGCCTGCGGGCCGCTCCAAGCAACAGCCTGTTGGACCAAGCTCTCACAAGTCAAGCCTGGCCTCGAGCTGGGCTTGGGGAGTAGAAGAACTCTCAGAACCCCATCCAGGTACAATCCAGGTACACCTCACCAGTTACACATCCTCCCTCACTGAAAGGAGACAGAAGTACAGACACAGGGTACCCGTCTGTCCTTGTCACTCTCCCTCATCTCCTTATCACTCTCCCTCATCTCCTTATCACTCTCCCTCATGGCCTTGTCACTCTCCCTCATGTCCTTATCACTCTCCCTCATGTCCTTGTCACTTTCACTCATGTCCTTGTCACTTTCACTCATGTCATGCTCAACTCTACGCCAGCTGGTATTCTACGCACCTATTGGTGCCTGCAGGATTCAGCTCTAACTCTTTGACTCCACTTTTCTAGTCGCCGATTGTCTAATGCTGATTGCTGTACCACTGTACCACCACGCAACAAAAGCAAGAGAGGGTATTTATCAACTCATTCAACCCCTTGTCCGGTTACAGGCTGCTCTGTGCCCGGGCCACCCCCTTGGGCGGCATAATCTTCATCAATCATCACTTGCCCGGGTGCATTCGGGTTATGTGGTACAGTGGTAGAGCACTCAGCTTTGTGGTGTGGTGGTACAGTGGTAGAGCACTGAACTTTGTGGTGTGGTGGTACAGTGGTAGAGCACTGAGCTTTGTGGTGTGGTGGTACAGTGGTAGAGCACTGAGCTTTGTGGTGTGGTGGTACAGTGGTAGAGCACTCAGCTTTGTGGTGTGGCGGTACAGTGGTAGAGCACTCAGCTTTGTGGTGTGGTGGTACAGTGGTAGAGCACTCAGCTTTGTGGTGTGGTGGTACAGTGGTAGAGCACTGAGCTTTGTGGTGTGGTGGTACAGTGGTAGAGCACTCAGCTTTGTGGTGTGGTGGTACAGTGGTAGAGCACTCAGCTTTGTGGTGTGGTAGTACAGTGGTAGAGCACTGAGCTTTGTGGTGTGGTGGTACAGTGGTAGAGCACTCAGCTTTGTGGTGTGGTGGTACAGTGGTAGAGCACTCAGCTTTGTGGTGTGGTGGTACAGTGGTAGAGCACTCAGCTTTGTGGTGTGGTGGTACAGTGGTAGAGCACTCAGCTTTGTGGTGTGGTAGTACAGTGGTAGAGCACTGAGCTTTGTGGTGTGGTGGTACAGTGGTAGAGCACTCAGCTTTGTGGTGTGGTGGTACAGTTGTAGTGCACTCAGCTTTGTCACTACCTTTAAGCACATTTCTCCATTCCTTAAAACTGTCAACAAATCTCAAATATTCTTGTTCTTTTCAGACTCTGCAAGATGACTGAAAAGAATGGCCTGGTGGAGAGTGAAGGAAAGTCTAACTTCCCAAGCAAGTCTGACTCCTCGACCAGGTCAAGCTTCTTCTCCAATCTTAGATTGTTCTCTAAGCCCAGCTTCTTGAGGCAGGATGAGAAGAAGCTGAAGCTCACCAAAGAAGACATCAGGCAGACGAGAGAGTTGATCCACACTGAGGACGATGAGAACGAGACCCTATGTGGGATAGGACCGTTTAAGCCCAGTTGGCTGCAGGTGAGCACTTCACCTCAGTTTACCTGAATTGAAATATTGATTGATTGATGAAGATTAGACCACCCAAGAGGTGGCACGGGCATGAATAGCCCGTAAGTGGTAGATTACTTCTTTGGGGGGGGGGGGAGTAAATGTGATCTTTGGTCGAAATTGAAATAAGTTTATTGAGGTATAAATTAGTATATTTTGGTAGCAGTCTTTCCTGTAGACATATATTATTAAATATGACCGAAAAAGTAAGATTAATAATTCTAACACGAATTTTCTTAATATTTCTTATGGTTCTTTTCATTGTCGATGGTAATTGAAAATCAGTTCTCCAAAATTCATTTGTATTTCTAGTCTGACGCGACACTTGAACCCGTTTCATAATAACTTATTACATTTTCAAAGACTTTAGTTTACACACACACAACTATAACCTGCAAACACTAAACAGAGTTTAAACAGATTTGATTTTATACCTGCATTTGGGTGAGGTGATATGAGGTATAAATACATACAAAGGAATGAGTAGCTCAAGATATTCTCACCTGTGTGGTTAGAGAATCTTGGAGCTAGTGTCAGGCATGACTGGATATCTTAGGATAGTGTGAGGGACGGTAATTCTCAGGAGAAAGCACTAGGCCAGTATGAGCTGCATATTGTTATCATAGTTTAGGATTGACTGAGCGAGACCAAAACAGCTTGATCTAACTTATGTTAGGTTCAGACAGTTCAACCAGACAACGTCCAATCAGAATTGTGTTTCACAGCAACAAAAACGTCGTAGTGCCTTAAGCTGCAACATAATTGGCCAAATTGTATTACGTTGCAACTACAGGAGGAAAACTGTTTACGCTACAACACTGGGATCCGAACTCACTCACAGTATACCTATTCCAGTCAAGAGATCCGATGTTATACACTAATTACTTGATGCACAACACCTTTGTTCTTCTTAGACTTTAATATTTGTTCAGTCTTTTGAGCGAATTATTTCAGACATTTTTAATGCTAGTTATATTATAAGACTTAGTTTTAGGCGTGGACATAACTGGAGATATAACATAAGAGGAACATCACCAGGATAACGAGGGCAGCAATATACCATTCTGGCAATTCCCGTTATCCTTCAGTAACTTGGACAAAGATTCCTTCCGAGCGCCTTTGTGACATCCATTATTGACATCCACCCCCTACATTAAGAAACACAAAGCAATTCTAGAAAAGGTTAAAAAATATGCAACAAGGCTCGTTCCTGAGCTAAGCTAACTATGAAAAAGACTTAAGGAAACTGGACCTCACTATACTGGAGAAAAGAAGGAATACTGCAGACATGATAACGACGTACAAGATTCCAAGGTGGATTGACCAAGTAAATATAGAAGCCAATGTTCAAATTAAAGAACAGTAGAACGGGATGACACAATTGGAAACTAGAAACAGGTCAGTCACAGGGATGTCAGAAAGAACTTCAGAGTCATAAGGAGGTGGACCAGACTAGGTAAGGAAGTTGTCGAGGTCAGTCCAAAACACAACTCTAAAGGTAAAATGGGTAGAAAAAAAACAAGTGAAAAGAGTCACTGCATTGAACTAACGATGGTCGAAGGCGGGGCTTAAGAACAGAAGCTCGACCCTCCAAGCACAACTAGAGGAGTAGAGAGACTGAGGTACAGACGTGCCCATCATATTCAAAATGAAAGTAGACAGTGGCACGTAGTTTAAGATTGTGTAAAAATAGACATTTACCCCACAACTGGTATTATCATTGGAGCCTAGGCCCAACAGATTGAAACCCAGGCCTAACATGATAACCGAATCGTAGGCCTACTTGAATGGGATTCCTGCTGTCACATACAACGAATGAAACTGCCAGAGTGGATAAGCCTCACTGCATTCAACTGGTGACGACAAGAGCAACGAGGCTC
Organism: Procambarus clarkii; assembly: GCF_040958095.1. Classification (NCBI taxonomy): domain Eukaryota; kingdom Metazoa; phylum Arthropoda; class Malacostraca; order Decapoda; family Cambaridae; genus Procambarus; species Procambarus clarkii. The sequence goes on along the minus strand of NC_091242.1, from coordinate 2,985,361 downwards.
GTATCTCCTGCACCAACCACCACCAACGCCTCTTAAAAGTTAAACGATGATCAATTATTTATTAAAAAAACGCAGACGATGAGTCACAATAACGTGGCTGAAGATATGATGACCAAACCACACACCTGAAAACGATTATGAGACGACGACGTTTCGGTCCGTCCTGAACCGAAACGTCGATTGATAATCAAGTCTATTGTTGACTTAATAATGGTCCAGGACGGACCAAAACGTCGTCGTCTCGTCATCAACTTCAGGTATATGCTTTGGTCATCATGTTAAACAACACGATTAAGGTTTATATAAGGAAACTATCGAGGAAACTGCATTATTGTATTCTTGTATTCTGTTATCCCCCTACCACCCAGTTTACCAATACGCCCTTGTCTCCTGCCCTATCAGGTGCTGGCGAGGAAGGAGGTGTACCTGCTGGTGTACTGCATGGTGGGGCTGACGCAAGGAATGTTCTTCACCTACACCGTCTCCACCATCTCCACCATCGAGAAGCGCTTCAAGCTCACCAGTAAACAGACGGGTGAGCAACGCTGACAGGAGCTCCCAGGGAGACAGGCAGACAGACAGACAGACAGGGTAATCGAATGAAAGATGGATAGGTAAAAGAGAACTGGCAGAAAGGTAAACAGGCAGTAGAGGGGTAACTGACTCTGATTGGCAGGGTACAGCCGTCAGACAGACAGACAGGCAGTGTTAGTCACAAGATAAGCAGGCAGAGATATCAAGCTAGCATATATATGGACAGAACTAACGGCAGATTAGAGCCAGCAGATAGATATAAGGGCAGACAAGAGCGGCGTAACCAACACCTACCAGGGTATATAACAAATTTCATCCTGAGGGTAACCAAGGTATCAGCAACAGACAGACAGCGGGGTAGCCTACGTCTTGACGATAGACAGACAGCGATATAACACAGTTCTTGACAGACAGGGACTTAACCTACGTCACAGTGACATATAGACAGCGGTAGCCAAGCGTAGGGGTGATCTCCCTGTGATCTCCCTGTGACCTACTTCTCACACGCTCTTCATAACTACCCAATCATCCACTTCACAAGAGGAGATGCGGGGATACTTGTGGGATGCTGGTGGAGACGTCAAGAATGATGCTGCAATCTTGATAATGATGATAATTAGGATGAATCTACCTTGTGATGGTTCCTAAACTCACCATCTCCACTGACCAATCACTGGCCAGAAAGGAGGGGGGGGGAATCCAGGGGCTGTTAGGTTCCTTGTTATCATAATTTCGTTATTGAAGACAATAATGAAGGTATTATAAGCTTTCTATATATGTAAAGGAAATGTTTGGGTAAACAATGGGCACTTTATGTTAAGACTTCAAATCATTTTAGAGCGCAAATTTAACACCAGCCTTTCAAGAATTCATATATAGAATATTTTGTATCACCTGGTTCAGTAAAGTTTGACAGCTTTTAAGAATTAGCAATAGTTTAGGTGGTTGAGTGGATGCGGGTGAGCGAGATTTTCTGGGTCAGGCGTCTCACTCACTGGCAATGCAGGTGTAAATGTCATGCAATACATCATGCTGGAGTCTTACGGGCTCACCATAGCCCGTGCTACATGGACACTTCGTCTTGAGTAGCTAAATCTGAAACATCATCATGCTGGAGTCTTGCAAGGTGGAGTCAGTTGGCGTATGTTGCGTCATCCCGGCTCATCATCTGTCTAGCAGTGGTCTGCTCCAGGGGGCCTGACGGCTGAGTGGACAGCGCTCGGTATTCGTAGTCCTGAGGTTCCGGGTTCGATCCCTGGCGGAGGCGGAAACACTAGGGCAGAGTTTCTTTCACCCTGATGCCCCTGTTGCCTAGCAGTAAATAGGTACCTGGGAGTTAGCCAGCTGCTACGGGCTGCTTTCTGGGGGGGTTGTAACAAAAAGGAGACCTGGTCGAGGACCGGGCCGCGGGGATGCTAAGCCTCGAAATCATCTCAAGATAATCTCGTGTGCGGCGATACTCTATTTTCACTTAATAGTTATGTGTCTCATTCATCTGGGCTCTAGGGGACTCGAACCACGGACCCCACGTGTGTGAGGCCGCCGCTCTACCGACTGAGCTATGAGCAAGCTTAATAAGGAAAGATTCCAGAAGCCATTACTGCTGCCAAACTGGAATTTTCAACTTGCCTGACTATTACTGAGGCTCAGAGGAGTTAGTGATCCACGCCCATACTATATAATCTGTCACCCACACTTGCCTGACTATTACTGAGGCTCAGAGGAGTTAGTGATCCACGCCCATACTATATAATCTGTCACCCACACTTGCCTGACTATTACTGAGGCTCAGAGGAGTTAGTGATCCACGCCCATACTATATAATCTGTCACCCACACTTGCCTGACTATTACTGAGGCTCAGAGGAGTTAGTGATCCACGCCCATACTATATAATCTGTCACCCACACTTGCCTGACTATTACTGAGGCTCAGAGGAGTTAGTGATCCACGCCCATACTATATAATCTGTCACCCACACTTGCCTGACTATTACTGAGGCTCAGAGGAGTTAGTGATCCACGCCCTTACTATATAATCTGTCACCCACACTTCCCTTGATGTTTTGATCTGAAACATTTGAACAACAACAACTATCAGGGAAAAGCGCCAAACCATTACGACGACTATATAGCACTGGGAAGGGGGTCAGGATAAGGATTTGGGATGGGACGAAAGGAATGGTGCCCAACCACTTGGACGGTCGGGGATTGAACGCCGACCTGCATGAAGCCAGACCATCGCTCTACCGTCCACCTTAAGTGGTTGGACTATTTGAATGACATTTTTATTATCAGTCATTCATTTTCAAGATTTATGAGTTGTTGAAGTGTCAGAATGTTTTGGTCGCCAGTTTCTTGCCAAAATGGGTTTCGTAATTGTACGTATTTCAGGTGACAAGAACGTGGAAATGTCTGTGTTCGTTCAGAGATAACATCTGGTTGTCACATATCGATCCCCTTGTTTGGTAGTTTGTTCTTGAGGAAGGAACATATAGAGACGCTAAATGCCGGTTATACAATGTGTGAACTTTGTAGAACACACAGACCAGCCACATCTCCATGTGTGGAGGTGCGCCGTTGTACACAAGTACATCAACTGTTCTTCTCACCAGATCCGAGGCTGCTCTCTTAAATTTGGGCTACCAGCTTTAAATAAGACTCTGGATAGGAATACGAAATTAGTGTAGTGTAGCCCATTATAGATCTGATTGGTGTTGTTGTATCGCAATTTATTGTTCTGCATAAACATTTCGTGTTCTTATTGCCATAATCATCAAGGCAACGCCCTCTTTATCATCTTTTGAGCAATATTCTCCTCTCACAACTGCTGTACCAAAGTCAGCCATCAAAACATTCACACGTTATCACTACCAGCATCCCTTCTCTTCCCCTCCCTTCCTCCCAGGCACCATGCTCGCTGGCAACGACATCTCGCAGGTGATTCTGGCGATGCTGCTCGGTTACTATGGCAACTATGGTCACCGCCCGCGCTGGGTGGGCTTCGGAGTGCTGTGTGCAGCCGTCTCCTGCTTCGTGGCGGCCATCCCCCACTTCGTCTACGGGCCGGGCCAGGACGCCATCGACATCGTTGAGACCTCCTCTGGCAGCGTGGGAGACCTCCTAGCGAACGTTACCGGACTCGCTAAGAAAACTAGTGAGTTGAGGGAGAGAAAGAGAGAGGGAAGAAGGAAGGAAGAGTATGGAAGGAACGAGAGAAAGATGGAAAGAGGATAAAAGAGGCAAAGGAAGATTTAAAGAGAGAGAGGGTGTGAGCAAGGAACGAATGAGGGAGATAATTTGAGATGGAAGAAGTAACAGGGGTCCGCATTTCATTCCTTAAATGGCTTAAATGGGGGGTAGTCACTGCCACAGAACCCCTGGTGTAATCAACCACATGGGCAGTGTGTGTGACGACCACATGGGCAGTGTGTGTAACGACCACATGGACAGTGTGTGTAACGACCACATGGGCAGTGTGTGTGTAACGACCACATGGACAGTGTGTGTGTAACGACCACATGGGCAGTGTGTGTGTAACGACCACATGGACAGTGTGTGTGTAACGACCACATGGGCAGTGTATGTGTGACGACCACATGGACAGTAGTCGTCATAATATAAAAGCACGGATTAAATATTAGTCCCAGTTGTCTTGGTGTTTCAGAGAAAACGGAGGTGTGCTTCTCAGGGGGTAACCCAGAGGATGAGGAGTCGTGCGACGCTCTCCACGGGCAGTCCTACGTCGGCCCCGTTGTCCTGCTCTTCATCTCCCAGTTCTTCGTCGGCATCGCCATCAGCATCTTCTACAGCATCGGCGTCACCTACCTTGACGACAACATCAACAAAAAGGACTACCCCATCTACTATTGTGAGTTGACCCCACCTAATACTGTACCTTGACCCCCCACCTACTATTATGAGCTGACCCCATCTAATACTGTGAGGCAGTATATCAAAGGCCACCGCCCTGCTCTGACTTTAGTTTAATGTTACTATTACACTTCTTAAGAATGGTTCTGACGTGATCCACTACCTAATACTGTGAGCTTATATGGTTGGCTTACATTACAAGTAAGTGCATTCCCAGTCACCCGACCTTGCAGTTACCTTGCGATGATTTCGGGGCTCAACGTCCACGCGGCCCGGTCCTCGATCCTTCAAACAATAGACGATATATTCTGCTGTTCCACCGTCTTGAATGTTGACATTCTTCCCGCTCTCCCCTCCTTGCAGCTGTGACCTTGCTGCTGAGGATTCTGGGACCTGTCCTGGGTTATCTAGTGGGAGGGAAGTGCCTCTCCTTGTGGATAGACCCGTCCCAGAGTCCCAACCTCACCAGGAAGGACCCGCGGTGGCTCGGCGCCTGGTGGCTAGGTAAGGCTGGTTCGTTCTTGTTAGTAGTGATTGAATTAATCATTAACCAATCACAAAAATCTGTATGACTTTCTTATATTCAATTTAAAGTAAGAAATATACACACTTCGATAGGCGTGTGAATTCAAATCGTCTTTAAAAAGTTCTCCACATAAGATTATAAATACTTGTTTTAACCACCACACCGACTACCACCATCACCACAACTACCACCATCCCCCAGGCTACCTGTTCATCGGGTGCGGGCTGGTGTTCTGCGGGCTGCTGCTGTTCCTCTTCCCGCGCAAAATGCCGGCGACGCTGAAGAGGGAAGCGAAGAGGGCGCTGAGGCAGGCGAGCAAGGACGACAGCAGGAGAGGCGTCGAGTACTTCGCCTCCCTCGCCCGCACCAAGAAGATGGAGGCGACACCGAACCTCCCCAGTGAGTGTACTGTAAAATGTTGTGTATACTCACCACATTGTTATTGGTTATTAATGCCCGTGCCACCTCTTGGGTGGTTTAATTTTCTTCAATCACCTAATTGTGCTTGTGGGGGTTTGACTTCGAACTCTTTGGTTCCGCCTTTCGACTGGCAATCACAGATTCCTGAGCCTATTGGGCTCTTATCATACCTACATTTGAAACTTTGTACGGAGTCTGCCGCCACCACATCACTGTGTGTGTGTGAGAGAAAGGGAGAGTGAGAAGAGAGAGAGAGACGTACCCGGATACCTACCCGCCCGCACTGGCACACCTTCGGCAGATCTTGTCCCTACTGAGGAAGCTTTAAAGCCTCCATAGCACTCCACCCTGGCACAGTCCTCTCCGAGAACTATCCGGGCAGCGCTCCTCTGACCAGCTGAGTGGCTTTGGCATCCCTTGCTGAATCGTCAGTTAACATGGGCGCTTCCACAGACCCAGTAAACAGGACTGCAAGGCTCAATTCCTATCCCTCAATGCTATTCAACATCTCTGGATCATCAGGAGCACATAGGTCCTCAATAGTTGCTTGAGAGCCCAGGAAAAGGGTCACACTCCTCTTCAGCTCACCGACGAATTCTATCAGTGGACTCACTCTTCTGTCAGAAAATATCCACTAATAGATTCCACCAACACTGAAACTGTGTTGGTGGAAACTGCCTCAGCGATCTTATTGAGAAACTGTACCTATACCTGTTTATCCCTTCCTAGCCCACACAGCCAGAGGTGTCGTCTCACCAGGGTGGATACAAACCACTGTGCTAGGTTAAGGGTCCTCGAAGTACAGTCGGATTCATTATCGACTCACAATCGGGAATTCCGGGTTCGAATCCAGGGCAGGACAGAAATGGTTGGGTGCGTTTCGTATCACCAAATGCTCCCTGTTCACCTAACAATAAATAGGTACCTAGGAGTTAGCTTGTTGCGGGGTTGTATCCTGGGGAGGGTCAGTAAGTTTACTGTATGTATAAACTGACTGCCTGTTCGCTGACCTATGAATTAATTCCTCTTCTCTTTCAAGGGATCGACTGGAATGGTATCCCAAAGACGGAATTCAATTCCAATATCAAATGGAGACAACCCAACCACTAAGAAGCAATAGAAATTAAACAACCCAACTTAAAATTTCTTAAAAAAGATATTTGCACAGGACTAGAGCCTGGCTTACCCCTGGTTGCCTCTGGTTCAGTGTACCCTTCTATGCTGTAGATAATCAACACGGGCTTGAGTCGTCCGTAGAGTGACAACCACAGAAAAAACTGTCTTCTGTCCGTGTTTGGTTTACAGTTCCTGATGATCACTGTCACAAGATCCTCCATCGTGCAATATTTTTCTGCCGCCTCTATTAGTTATTCACCGAGTTCTACAGTTTCGTGATTTTCCGAGTACTTCACAGTCGCTCTACAGTACCTTCTTGGTATCATAGCTCACTATCTGGAACTCCCTTGGCATTACAATACATTATTGAAAAGACGCACCAACTCCATTTCTACTACAAACACAGTGAACGTCTGCCACTTGTCAATAAGTAGCACAGTTCACAGCTTATAGTTCACTGTGATCACTAATCAGGTCTCGTGTTGAGCACGCCATTCGCCCCTTGCAGATAATGTGCACAAGCTACGCATCCCAGGCTGTCCGTCAGTGCTTCACAGGACGGCTGGTCCCCCTCTCGCCGGACACACACACACACATACTCCTGCCTTGTCTACTGACTGGTCCTACGGGTCTCTCAGTCCGTCCTGGAGCACCCTGCCGCAGGACCCACTCCACACAAGACGTCTCTGTCTGCCACACTCACTCACTACTGAGCACCAGACCGTCTATCTGTAGACCACGGGAGGCTTCTTCCACCAGTTAATACTTGCTTATTTTAGTATTTGTTATTGGTCTTAAGGCTTTTCAACCTCAGTAGGGTTATTAAGGCCGTCCAAGTGCTTACTGATAACAATCAAGGTACTTTAGTTTTGAACATAGCCCAAGATTTGTGTAACCTCTCAGAGCATGTACACCTAGAAATGGGGTATACCTCTCAGTATATACATCTCCCCCCCCCCCCTTCCATACTCTTTTGGTCTGGTGTTGGGCTTAAGGCCTATCAACCTCTGGAGGGTTATTGAGGCTACCAGTATTGCTTACTGACCAACCAGCAAGCATAATCTAGTCCTCAACATAGTCGAGGACTCAGATAAACTCACATTGTGTATACACCTAGAAGCGACGTATACCTCTCAGTGTATATATATCTCCTTCAGAGTTTGGAGTTTATATATACCCTCTGTATGATGACGTCACCGTCAACACTCGCACACCACCTCTGACGTAATCACCGTTTGCCCACATGATTGGCTGATACCTCCCTCAGCCTTCTGTTGATTGGTGTACACCCTTATCAGCCACCTCAGTGAATTTTACTGTGAAACGAATTGTGTGATCATTAACGGTTCAGACGTAATGTCTACGTCCACAGCGCCTTCTTGAACGCCGGTTAGGAGGGGGGGGGGGAATATGTTCAGGTTTTCATTACATAATATTCTATATGTTCTCTCTCTCGTCTCTCCTGTCAAAGTTCTCTTCAACGCCACTCGTTCCCCTCTCTGCCGCAGACCTGAAGAAGGCGCTGAAGCGACTCTTCACCAACAAGCTGTGGGTGGGGAACCTCTTCAACACCGTGGTCATCATCCTGGCTCTCTCCGGCTACTGGAACTTCAAGCCCAAGTACCTGGAGAACCAGTTCCGCAAGAGCGCCACGGAGGCCAACTACTATACCGGTAAGGTGGAGGTCAGGGGGCGCCACTGCTGGAGGTCAGGGGGCACCACTGCTGGAGGTCAGGGGGCACCACTGCTGGAGGTCAGGGGGCGCCGCTGGTGGAGGTCAGGGGGCGCCACTGCTGGAGGTCAGGGGGCGCCGCTGGTGGAGGTCAGGGGGCACCACTGCTGGAGGTCAGGGGGCACCACTTGTGGAGGTCAGGGGGCGCCGCTGGTGGAGGTCAGGGGGCACCACTGGTGGAGGTCAGGGGCGCCGCTGGTTGAGTTGAGGCACACACACACAAGGTCGCAGAAGGAAGAGATAAGGTCAGTTAAGGAACACGTAGGATAAGGTGATGGTACTGGCGAAGCTTGTGGAGCAGGTGAGGAGTTGACCTGGTTAAAGTCGGTTCATAAAAAGATACTGAAATCCATAGTTAAAAGCCACAGCAAAAATATCTCAAATGTTATTGTGAATTCTTTGGGTTCTAATGAGTTCTTTGGTGAACAGGAATGGCCAGCTTCGCGTCCGTGGTGCTTGGCACTGGCATGGGTGGTGCCATCATGAGGTGGGTGAGGCCAAGACCCCGCTACGTGGCAGCTTATAACATCTTCGTCACCCTCTTCCTCACAGCCGGCTTCATTATCCTCATGTTCATCGGCTGCCCGAAGCTCACCGTCCTCGGCCCCGTCGATGGGTACGTTTGCTGCTCTTAATTATTGTTGATGATTGTTTAACTGTTCAGCAACTATTCGTTGTGCAAGTGATATTTGCATATAAAATGATTGTGCGACTGTTGCTTGCGTGTATACTGATTGTACATATGTTTATTAGTGTTGATTGCGTGACTGTTGATTGTGCGTTTGATAATTAGAAGAGTGTTGATGATGACGAGAGTGTGTCCATCTGTTCCACAGGGCGCCGGGGCCAGACTGTTCCGTTGACTGTGGCTGTTCGGACCGGTTCTCTCCTGTTTGTTCTCAGGACCTGAAAACTGTGTTCTATTCTCCGTGTTACGCTGGCTGCGCCGTCGCGAACACCTCCGTCAGTCCTATTGTAAGTTCTCCTGTGTTGGTCCTATAGAAGGTGCTCCTGCATCAGACATCAGAGTGCTTGTCCAATCACCAATGGGGATGCCTTTCATTGGATAAAAAGAGATGACAATGACCTAAGGCGGGAATTACAACCGTAGTGACGCCATCTTGACGTACCAAAACTTATCAACATCAATAAAAAAAATGAAGATGTCGCAAGTAAATAAAATACTTTGCAGTCTCTGATGTCAGATGTGGGTGTGCCTAACTCTCACAGTAGGCAGCATATAGTGTCATGCCTCACTGTAGTATCGTGTTACATAAGAACATAAGAACAAAGGCAACTGCAGAAGGCCTATTGGCCCATACGAGGCAGCTCCTATTTATAACCACCCAATCCCACTCATATACATGTCCAACCCACGCTTGAAACAATCGAGGGACCCCACCTCCACAATGTTACGCGGCAATTGGTTCCACAAATCAACAACCCTGTTACTGAACCAGTATTTACCCAAGTCTTTCCTAAATCTAAACTTATCCAATTTAGTGTTGCATGAACTCGTCTCACTCATTGGCATAACTCTACTACAACGCCTTGCAACAGTTGAATTCATGAAGTGCAACATTACATTGTGTGTGTATGTTGCAGATGTTCAGCGAGTGTCGGTGCATTTCCAGCAACTCATCTCAGCTCACTGGTCCATTCAACACCTCCTCAGCACCCTCCTCCTCCTCTCCGCCGGCAGAGGTAGAGCATACAATAGATTTTCGTCCGCTGACAGATGTTATCCCCCGTCATCTTGACAGCTGAGTTGTGCACATCTTAATTCACAACACTAAATATCTTGCTATGTGCTGAGACAACATCGTTAAGGTGGCAGCCGGTTTCTTTAATTCATTTAATTCGTGATCTTAAATGTAAAGAATTCTATATCTTATCTGTAAGGAATGTTATATCTTAAGTGCAAAAAACACTATCTTAAGTGGGGCAATTAGTATATTTTAAGTGTAAACAATGCTATATCTTATCTGTATGAAATACGGTTATGATGCATAATTGTCTGTGATTAAAGTAAGATCTAAGTAAGCTCCAATTAATCTCGTGTTTCTTAAGAAAACATTAAACATAGAAGTGGAGCAAGGAGAGACGGAAGGAACCAGATAAATACCCTGTTGAACTATATTAAATATTTAAGACGATGCTTTGCCGTAAATATATATTTGTGTTCACCATCTTCAGAGTGTATGTTCAGCGTTTTCTTTCATATTTGATGTAGAAATGATAGCATTTTGGCCATCTATGTAAGTATGTCTTTATATAGTTAATAGTACCACCATCACCATTACCAAACCACCACCCAACCACCACTACCACCATCGCTACCACCTCCTCTACACTACAGGTTGACGAGACTCTGGGGTTCGGGAGGAGCGGGTACTGTCCAGAGCCTTGCGACACTTTCTTCTATTACCTCGTCTTCCAGATCATCATCAAGACCATATCGTCTACAGGCAGAGTCGGCTCCAGCGTCCTTCACCTCAGGTAACACACACACACACACACACACACACACACACACACACACACACACACACACACACACACACACACACACACACACACACACACACACACACACACACAAACACACAAGATAATCTTTAACAAAAATATGAGTGTGTTGGGTTATTTGTAACAGTATTTATATTGGTATATGTGATGTGATATACATTGTGCTATCATGCTCTCTCACGCCCTACCATGCTCTCTCACGCCCTATCATGCTCTCTCACGGTGCCCCTCCCTCCCTCACTCCCCCAGATCAGTGGCAGACGAGGATAAAGGTCTGGCCCTGGGCACTCTGACCGTCTTCATTAGTTTCTTCGGCTTTATCCCGGCGCCTATAATTATGGGAGCAATTATAGGTAAGTGGAGAGATAATCTCATAATTACCCTCAACGGTGGTGATTACATATGATTATCGTAACTTTGATTGGTAGGTGGAGTTATAATCGTTGGAAATAATATAATACTAGTAATTTTAGATATAATTATTTATAATGAGTGGGATTATAGGTGAGTTATGAGTCATGTATAATTATTGATGCAACTTTAGGAAGATGATAATTAATTTTGAGGGTAATTTTAATGGTAATTAATTAAGACGTTTGTGGACGATTATAAGAGTGATTTACTTGCTACTCTTTCACTTTATATGTGGATGAATAAAGGTGCTAATTTAGAGATTATTAGTAAATAGGTGCTTAAGACGAGTGTTTAAGACTTGAATAAACTATGGTGGTTTAGGCATGGGAATGCCTCTTTAAGTGAATCTTAATCTTAATCTTAAATGAATCCTAAGTGTTCCTTAGGCATGAATTTGTATTTTTTCACATTTAAATTGATGTGGTTCAATCTAGAGAGGTTCCATTGACTTGGAATGGCAAAAGAGAGTATTTCAGCTGAGGTGATACTGTGTGATTTTTATAATTGTGATTGTGGGTGATTGTAATTAACTGGCTCTCCCAGGGTAGTTAAAACATCACTTGAACTTTGTGTCTCATTTCTGATTATTATTATTATTATTTTTATTATTATGTATATTATGTATATTGTCACAGTAACGTAATTGTCAATTAGGCCATATTTCTCTTTTCTTTCCCTTATGTTGCCAATCACTTTTGTCTTTTGCCTTCTGCAGTTACCTTTGTTCTTATGTTCTATTTCACCTCTTCCTCTTCGCCATTAGGTCTATTGTTTTATTTAGCCCCTGTTAACTGCTATGGTAAACTTCTTGTCTTCTGGCCTTTCCGACCTCATTCTTACCTTATCTATTGACTTACATGACTTGATGATGGTCCAAGACGGAGCGAAACGTCGTCTCTTCCTTTACCTTGAGATATGTGGGTCGAGTGTCTTTGTTTTTAATTTTTTTATAATTATTCACACTAGGATATCCCAGTGGCGCGGCTGTGGAGACCCAGAACGCTGGTACGAATCTCCGGAGCGTTCCAATAATCATTATTATTGTAAACTTTTTTCGCGTGCCTGATGTAAACTATGTGTTGTGTGTACCAGATTCGTCGTGTCTGGTGTGGGACAAGTCGTGTGGTGTATACGGCAACTGTTGGCTCTATGACTCTGACAAGTTTCGGACCATTATACACCTGGTGCCTGCAGGTATGTCTACCCTCTTTTGAACTCGTCATACACTGACTCTGTTTACACACACACACCTGTGAAGGCTTCTTTCACATCTGTTGAAGCTCTGATATATCTGTCAGATCTTTTGACGCACCTATAATTATCTGCACTACTGTCTTTATAATTATTATTAGTAGTAGTGATTGTGCTGATATAATTATATTAAAATTAATAGAATCATTAATTTTCATAGCAGTAGTAATAATAGTTGTAGTAGTCGTAGTTGAAGTAGTGGTAGAGTAGTAGTAGAATAGTTGTGGTAGTTATAGCAGTGAGAGCAACTGCAGTGATAATAGTTGTGGTGACAGTAGTAATAAAGTCGTAATGATAACGTTTCTCTCCCCTCCTCCTCCTCCCCCCGTCCTCAGTGTTCACCTTCATCTCGGTGTTCGGTGATCTGGTCGTGTTTCACTACAGTCATCAGCTTGACCTCTACGGCGACAGAGACGACGATGTGGAGATGGAGAGGCCCGAGGACACGTCCAAGGAGGACGAGGTGGGGGAGGAGGAGGAGGAGTCGAAGCCCTTAAACGCTCACAAAGACGAGGATTTCAACCCTCCAGCGTAGCAGTCGTGAACGCCAGTGCGAGGCTCATATTCCGACCAGGTCATGGATGGTGTGTGTGTGTGTGTGGGTGTGTGTGTGTGTGAGTGTGTGTTGTGTGGGTGGGTGGGTGGGTGGGTTTGTGTGTGTGGGTTCATTATATACTGATATACACAGTCTGCTGCTTCCCAACAGTCGAGTCTTAAACATGATTTCATTTTGACATGACCTGAAATGATGAGGAGATTGCAAGGTGTTTAATGATGTTGATCTTGCAGTGTATATAATATTGATGTGTAAGGCATACATTTTTCTCTCATGTTACATCAGGAAAATAACATAACCACACCTTAATCATGCCCATTACATTCCATGAACCAGTGCCACAATCATACTGCATGTTAGAACCAGTGCCACAATCATACCCATTACATACTATGAGCCAGTGCCACAATTATTATGAACCATTTATGCCAATCATTATCGATCTGGTATTTAGCGAGATAGATAATTAAAGTGGTTGGCTTGGAATTTTCACCGATTAAGTGGGGGGGGATCATTATTGTGGCCCTCTCTCTCTTAATAGGGGGAATTGGGCTGATCCCTCCTAGCGTGTGTCCATCCAGTACCCCAGACCAGTCACCCTGCAAAGTTGGGTGAGGCTAACCCCCCAAGCATCTGGCCTCCAACCTTGGCTAAACAGTCAGATATATATATATATATATAAGAGTAAGATATTTATCCTGGAAGATACTGAGATGAACACACAAGCACATTCAACTGTATATAGCTATTATAGGGGGTTTAACTAATATGAATCTATGACAAATGTCTGGAACATTTATCATGAGTGAACTATGTATTGTGTTGGGCGTGAAGTAGAAGGAACCATAAATATAAACAAAACAAAACATTGGATGGTTTCTTTCACCCGTTGTGATCCTTGTAAGCTACGATGATCATAGTCAGCTGACACAGACTAGTACCAGACATGCTGACGTTGCAAGACCTTAAAGATGAGCTATAGCTCCGCAGGGTGAGTCGAAGACGCAGGGCAAGGCGTCTTCGACTCTCCGGAAGGTGCAGACGTAATCCTAATCACTCTGTCTCTTTTTAACTAAGATTGGGGGTTCATTAGGAACGTTGCTAAGGTTCCTAATGAAACTGCAAGCTAAGGGTTATTATTTTTGCATCAGCTCTCCTGAAGCCTGTCACTAGAAACTCATTTATTTGGAGAGTTTTTTTTTTATCCATTATGAATATGTTAGAATTGAATGCTAAGGAACAATCAAGTACCAAACCAGAAGACCCAGGAGCCGAGTCTGTGCTAAATCCTTCGCCTGATCGGTTGACTTGTTTTAACGTGCATGTTAAACAAATGTCTTCCAAATATGTCAGCTTAAGAATGAATGAATGCTGGTACAGTGAATTTCTTGAGAAAGTACAGCCATCGTGAAGTTGCTGATTACCTTACCTTACCTTGAGGGGCTTCTGGGGCTTAGCGTCTCCGCGGTCCGGTCGTCGACCAGGCCTCCTTGTTGCTGGACTGGTCAACTAGGCTGTTGGACGCGTCTGCTCAAAGCCTGACGTATGAGTCACAGCCTGGTTGATCAGGTATCCTGATTGCTGAGCGCCTTGTGTTGTGATTGCCAAATTGTGGTTGACAACCATACCTGGAGGTCACAGGTGCCAGACTTGGACCACACATCAACCACTCACTAGCACATAGGCTATATATTGATCACTCCCACATATCGATCACATATACCATGAAAGAACCACACATGAAACATAAACACCTCGGTGGACTAAATGCACTTACTCAATATATGAAACTCACTCCCTATTGAATTAAAAAGCTGTCCAACCTATATTTTATTCAAACAAAGAGCAATAAAGTAACTAATTTCATGTCCCTAGCATCCAATCTTATACTTCTAACTTACACACTGGCTTGTGCTGCTAACTCACCTAGTATATCACTATATGCAACTTCTTCAGTATAATTTTTTTCTATCAAATTTATACTGAGGTAGTTATTATGAGAGTTCAAATTCTATTACAATGTCTCTTTCATTACCTTTATCGGTCAGATTAGGGTCTTGCGGGATAAGTTGTGTGTGTTAGTGGCTTTGCAAGAATGTACCACTTAATAGCCAAGGTTCGTATTCTCACCACACAATGTACTGTACCTTTATATATATATATAATACACAGAGAGATGTATTTATCTCGGTGTATATACACTGGGAGTTAACTTTAGTCATGGACAATGTTCAGGACTAAAGTATGCTTGTTGGTTGGTCAGTAAGATACAACCTTGATAACTCAATAGAGATTGATAGGACTTAACCCCACCACCAAACCAAGCCCACGTGGATCCCTCGTCCGCGCCCAAACACAAGCATACGAACACATTATCCTCACATTCACCACATATTCACATATAGACTTGCACATTCACATCTTGCTTAGATAGTCATAAAACACTTAGTCGTTAAAGAGCAAAGAATGTTGAAATAGAAGTAGGAAAGATGTTTCCGATCACCAGTTCTACGATAATGTTCAGCTGAGAGAGGTACACAAAGACCATAATTTCTATATATGTGGATTTAAACATTTCTGACCCAAGGGAGTGGGATTCGAACAAAGGTCGTGAACGGAGCACTGCTCGAGAAGTGTTCGAACGTCATGAGCTGTGAGTCGTGTGTGTAAAGTGTTTTTCATTCAGAAACAGCGAGTTTGACGGGTAGATTAACGAGCATTTGGCCTTTGTTGATGAGGACGGGTTGAGGTTTATTAACTACAGAAGTCCAAGCACCCCCATTGGCTGTGTTATTCTTATATAAACAAGATCTGTATGAAGCTCTAAAGCTTTATACACAAAAGCTCTAAACCACTGTGTGTGTGTGCATCGACTGGTCGAGCGTCGTGGACATACCTGGTTGATGGGGTTCTGGGAGTTCTTCTACTCCCCGAGCCCGGCCCGAGGCCAGGCTTGACTTGTGAGAGTTTGGTCCACCAGGCTGTTGCTTGGAGCGGCCCGCAGGCCCACATACCCACCACAGCCCGGTTGGTCCGGCATTAACATACTCAAGTTAATGGAATAATTGCAAGGGAAGAAAATGAAACATGTCAAGGGATGCGTCCCTACTTTTGGAACATTTTAAACAAGGAAAAACAAAACCACATTCAAGTAACTATGGAAAGGGAGAGACGTAGATGGCGATGAGTCACAATAACATGGCTGAAGTATGTTGACCAGACCACACACTAGAAGGTGAAGGGACAATGATGTTTCGGTCCGTCCTGGACCATTCTCAAGTCGATAGTCTCATTCTCAATCGACTTGAGAATGGTCCAGGACGGACCGAAACGTCGTCATCCCTTCACCTTCTAGTGTGTGGTCTGGTCAACGAGACGTAGATGGCTAATAGGGGGTTAAGCTCTCTATTGTAGTACTTATACTTTTTCTGGTTAGATAATATTAACATATCGATTGTCTCTTGTTGTCATTTACCTTATAGTTTTGTGCCAAGAGTTTATGACGCTCTCTGGAGAGGGAAGTAGACCAGAGTAATCCCTGCTGCTGCTTTTCCGTGGTAACATTTGCAATGGTCTTTTTAATATTTGGGTTACATAGTCTGATACACCATGTTCGAAATACATCATGTTCATGATACAACATGTTCATGATGCAATATGTTCATGATGCAATATGTTCATTGGCTACAAGGTCATATGTGCTTATGATGCATCCCAACATGCGCATGTCCGGAGCGAGCCAGATATTTACGGCTGGAAATAAGCTGCGTCACGTTGATGTCAGCACCAGACGAGCTCTTGGACGCAGGTTCGAATCCCCGTCACGGCCCTTGTGGATTTGTTGAGCTGCGTCACGCGGTTGTCAGACATTCCACCTCCGGCTCTTAACCTGGAAATCTAAAATGTTTACGATCGTTCTAAATATTTCCTCCAATCTGGCCACCTGCACAAGTAACGCAAACTGGTAACGACCTTTTGCGTCATTTGCTGTTAACGCGTTTATTATCGTTGCCACGATGGACACAGTTCGCCCTAAAAAACAAGGGCCAAGTGCTCGTTATTCCACCTGCCAAAAAAAACTGTTTTTTTTTCAATCACAATACGTTAATTGAAATGCATCGTTGATTGAAATTGATGAATGCATCTTGGGGGTCACCACAACACGGGACGTAATTTGCACCAATTGGCTCCCGATACTGTCCTCAGTCATTCCTCTTTTAACCACCCAGATTGTTCCGTCGTGTAGGACACTCAGCCGTTTCTCAGCCCAATTGGTTCAGAAACCCGCACACCAGTTGATTTGACAGTTGAGAGGCGGGAACCAAACAACCGAAACTCAACCTCTGCAAGCACAATTAGGTGAGTACTAACCGCCTGGAGTCAGAAGGAAGTCGATAGGTCTCGCTGTTTTCCGGTTGGATCGTTGGGCGAGTCCTGGGGCCAGATTTACGAAGTAGTTACGCAAACACTTACGAACCTATAGATCTTTTCTCAATCTTTGGCGGCTTTGTTTACAATTATTCAATAGTTAATGAGCTCCGAAGCACCAGGAGACTATTTATAACAATAACAACAGTTGATTGGAAAGTTTTCATGCTTGTAAACTGTTTAATAAATGTAAACAAAGCCGTCAATGATTGAGGAAAGATGTGCATGTTCGTAAGTGATTGCGTAACTGCTTCGTGAATCTGGCCCCTGATCGGCTTGGCCGGAGTTGGTGGGTCTTGGCGGGTTCCAGGCCTGTCTGGCCGAAGTTATTGGAAGTATTTTTTTTTTTGGGGGGGGGGGGGGGGGGAAGGGAGGGGCTTTTGGCATATTTGGGTGGAGTTTAGCAGTGTGGGCATCGAGAGTCTGGCGCTTGGCCTCGAATTGGGTCGTCTACCCTCAGTTCACAGGATGCCTTGTTATCTGGGGCTCACTGGCTGTCGATTGTCTTCCATCCAGTGGACACAATGTCCAATAGTATCGCCAATTCAACGCCGAATCAAGATCAAATCAACGTTGATAAACGCCGCACCAACGCCTGTCTGGAATATTGTGGTCACTGAGGGGTAGCTGGCTCTGCGTGTGTGTGTGTCTGGGGGGAGGGTGGAGAGAGAGAGTGAGTGAGTGAGTGAGTGAGTAGGGTTCAAGACCTGGGGCGCCAACTATCTGCCTCACACTGTGTTATCTGGGTGGCGGGGCTATAGTCTCCCGCCCACGGGCTCTCATCACCCGCAAGACTTTGTGCCTTTTCCCATCACGTGATCCATTACGCTCCTAAATCAACACTGAACACAAATATTTTCTCCGATGCCATGAAAACCCGTGAACAAGCACGAACTACAGGTGCCTCTCCAGTAGCCAAAGGTCACGGTTGTGTGAGACAAGGAGTCCAGTGGTGCCATGTAGGAGAAAAATGATCACCAGTAATCTTAGCAGTCTTCTGAAATTAAGTATAATTGAATATTACATTACTCTGGGAATATAGAAAGGGAAAATGGGTAGGAGGGTGAGATAATGGAGAGAAGCAAATATGGTAGACGGTAGGTGTGTGGCACCGCTGTAGAGGGCGCCACCAGGGAATTAGCTCCTGGTTTACAAGCCCACGGTCACCTCTACCTCCATATAAACAATTCTTATATAATGATATTCCTCCTTATACACCCCTCAAGTCTCGCCCCTCGTAGCCGCGACGTCTTAAAGTGTTCTTGGCTCAACCCACAAGGTCTTCCAGGATGACGAGGGGCAACACACTCTCCCTCTGTCACCGTGTGTGTGTGTGTGTGTGTGTGTGTGTGTGTGTGTGTGTGTGTGTGTGTGTGTGTGTGTGTGTGTGTGTGTGTGTGTGTGTGTGTGTGTGTGTGTGTGTGTGTGTGTGTGTGTGTGTGTGTGTGTGTGTGTGTGTGTGTGTGTGTGTGTGTGTGTGTATATGTGTGTGTGTGTATATATGTGTGTGTGTGTGTAATATTGGAGAGAATGATGGTTACACGAAGAGTGAAGAATGAGGGCAAAGTGGTTATATAACTTGAGCAGAAGACGAGTCTAGCTTGGCACTGTCATGATGTGTCTGTTGCCTGGTGCCTGGCAGCTGTTAGGAGGCAGGTGGGGCTCTGCTTCACCGGGCCCATCAGTACCACCCCATCCTCAGCCTAAAGCACACATGAGGCTCTTCTGCCTCTCTTTCTCTCTCCTGTGAGCCTTCCGCCTCTGCCCTACTGGAGGAACTCTGTGGGTCCTTGAACGTGGACTTGCCCGTGCGGGCAGGTAAGTTACATTGTGGCCAGGTTTAAGCAAGTCTCTACGTGTAAGTTTAATGCAGTCAGTCTATACATAGGCCGCTTCTATTACTTTCTGTTCAGTGTAATTATTTCTTTAGTGGTTGTGTATGTTAATGATGTTCCTCGTCATTGTTAGTTGATGGTTGTAAACGTGTTCAGTCCAGAGGTAACTGTGAAAACTTCTACGCACGCAAATAAGAGCATCAGATTCCAATATCTTTTAAGTATAGATTCCAGATGTAGAAGCTTTATTCGTGTGATTTATACCTTCAGGTAATGCCCTATGGAGTCAGCATCCACCACATCCCCGCCTAGTGCATTCCATTTGTTAACTACTCTGACACTGACAAAAATTATAATGTCTCTGGCTGATTTGAGTACACAGATTCCACCTGTACCGCCTTCTGCGAGTGCCACCCGTGCTAAATAGCCTGGATTTATATACCCTATCAATTTCTCTGAGAATTGTGTATGCGGCAATCATGTCTCACCTAACTTCTCTGTCTCCCAGTAACGTTTACTCTTGAAAACGGAACAGGGAACAAGTTCAGTGTGATATCAGTCCCAGATCTTTATCTCAATCCTCAATACGAAACCTTCTTTACTCCAGACATGACTAATCTAACGCGTCAATTAACTCTCAACTGCCCTTATCTCATTCAGCTTCTTATCTTTGATGTACCTCCTGGGAGCCTCTGGTCCCAATGGTGGGAGACTTCAAGTGGGAGACCCCAGATGGGAGACTAAAGAAAGACTCGCGGACTAAAGAAGGAAGACTAGCAGACAACTGGATCCAAACTGTCGGACTATAGAGTGCGTAAAATAAGACTGAATTAATACTTGAATAAGACCGACGAAGGACTGAAATAGGATTATAAGATTGTAAACAAAACTGAAGATGTATTACCATAGATAATGGAAGAATTAACACAAGACTAACACTAATTTTTACCAGATTTTGTATCGAATTGTCATAAAGTCTGTGAATTGTGTCCCAGGATTGAACCCTTCTGGAGAGGGTTCTGGGAGTTCTCCTACTCTTTAACCCCAGCCTGCGGTCAGGCTGGATTATAACAGGATTAGTTCTGAATTTTTACCGGACTAGAGTTGAATTATTGCAGGATTAGAGTTGAATTATTGCAGGACTAGAGTTGAATTATTGCAGGATTAGAGTTGAATTATTGCAGGATTAGAGTTGAATTATTGTAGGATTTGAGTTGAATTATTGCAGGATTAGAGTTGAATTATTGCAGGATTAGAGTTGAATTATTGCAGGATTAGAGTTGAATTATTGCAGGATTAGAGATGAATTATTGCAGGATTAGAGTTGAATTATTGCAGGATTAGAGTTGAATTATTGTAGGATTTGAGTTGAATTATTGCAGGATTAGAGTTGAATTATTGCAGGACTAGAGTTGAATTATTGCAGGATTAGAGTTGTATTATTGCAGGATTAGAGTTGAATTATTGCAGGATTTAGAGTTGAATTATTACCAGATTAAAGCTAAATTATTACTGGATTAGAGCTGACTTATTACAGCATTAAAATTGAAGTATTACAAGACATAGAGCCAAAACCATCACGGTGAATCAAATAATTGTTGCCTTATATCAACTAAATGATCATTACATTAAAACTCAATATTAATCATTCCTAGATCAAAATGATCATTGGATTATAAACTCATGAACAAACAGCCTCGTTTGGGTTTCGAGGTCTGTCATTCCTGAACTTTTTAAATTAAACCATTTTTATTTTTTTTGGCTGAAGCTTAGAACCAACTTATTAAATGAATAAGAAGAAAGTCGTAGCAAAAGATAAAGTGCTGTATAGTCGTAATGGCTTGGCGTTTTCAATTGATAATTATCTCTCTTATTTGATAACTTATCACTATTTGCAGGTTATTGTGAATTATCACCGAACTGGGGACACTCGTTATATGGTTAAACCCTAATTGCCTCCGGACGGTACGGGAATTATCTCCACATTAGGACCAGACTTGGATTGAATCGCCGCCGGTTTATCGCTAAGAACATATTGAATAAGAAGAACTTTGCATGGAGAAGAACACAGACATGAGAGACGCAACCATGGAGGATAACACGACTTTGGAGAACACGACCATGGCGAATACGACCACAGAGAACACAGATATGGAGGAGAACACAGACATAGAGAAAAACGGCATACACCTGCCAAAGGAGCTGGAGATGGTGCCAGGGGAGGTAATGGAGGAGGAGATAGGCCAGATGCTCCGTCTCCACCACGACGGCGGCGACGACGGCGGCGACGACGACGACGACGACCCGGAGGAGACCCTGTGTGGTGTCGGACCCTTCAAGCCCGCCTGGCTACAGGTAGGTCACGGGTCCGGGTCACGGGTCAACTAACAAGAGCCATGCCCACGAAACAGTAAACAGCTCCCAAGCAAGTCGAAAACATTTGTTTCAATCTTGGCTTGATAACGGTGTTGAACGGCAGCTCATCCTCACAATCACAGCCCATCCTCACAATCACAGCCCATCCTCACAATCACAGCCCATCTTCACAATCACAGCCCATCCTCACAATCACAGCCCATCCTCACAATCACAGCCCATCCTCACAATCACAGGTCATCCTCACAATCACAGCCCATCCTCACAATCAGCCCATCCTCACAATCACAGCTCATCCTCACAATCACAGCGCATCCTCACAATCACAGCCCATCCTCACAATCACAGCCCATCCTCACAATCACAGCCCATCCTCACAATCACAGCCCATCCTCACAATCACAGCCCATCCTCAATCACAGCTCATCCTCACAATCACAGCCCATCCTCACAATCACAGCCCATCCTCACAATCACAGCCCATCCTCACAATCACAGCCCATCCTCACAATCACAGCTCATCCTCACAATCACAGCCCATCCTCACAATCACAGCCCATCCTCACAATCACAGCCCATCCTCACAATCACAGCTCATGCTCTCAATCACAGCCCATCCTCACAATCACAGCCCATCCTCACAATCACAGCCCATCCTCACAATCACAGCCCATCCTCACAATCACAGCCCATCCTCACAATCACAGCCCATCCTCACAATCACAGCCCATCCTCACAATCACAGCCCATCCTCACAATCACAGCCCATCCTCACAATCACAGCCCATCCTCACAATCACAGCCCATCCTCACAATCACAGCCCATCCTCACAATCACAGCCCATCCTCACAATCACAGCCCATCCTCACAATCACAGCCCATCCTCACAATCACAGCCCATCCTCACAATCACAGCCCATCCTCACAATCACAGCCCATCCTCACAATCACAGCCCATCCTCACAATCACAGCCCATCCTCACAATCACAGCCCATCCTCACAATCACAGCTCATGCTCACAATCACAGCCCATCCTCACAATCACAGCCCATCCTCACAATCACAGCCCATCCTCACAATCACAGCCCATCCTCACAATCACAGCCCATCCTCACAATCACAGCCCATCCTCACAATCACAGCCCATCCTCACAATCACAGCTCATGCTCACAATCACAGCCCATCCTCACAATCACAGCCCATCCTCACAATCACAGCTCATCCTCACAATCACAGCCCATCCTCACAATCACAGCTCATGCTCACAATCACAGCCCATCCTCACAATCACAGCCCATCCTCACAATCACAGCTCATGCTCACAATCACAGCCCATCCTCACAATCACAGCCCATCCTCACAATCACAGCTCATGCTCACAATCACAGCCCATCCTCACAATCACAGCCCATCCTCACAATCACAGCTCATGCTCACAATCACAGCCCATCCTCACAATCACAGCTCTATAACATTAGCAAACAGTCAAGATTTAATCAGTTTAAATTAAGTAATTCATCATTGATTATTCATCACCAGTTATTATTGCTAGTTATTCATTATTCATCATTGGTTATTCATTCTGTAGATTAAATTTGTATAAAAAAATATCGCCTGTTAACTTTGAAAGAATATATTATTTCATTAGAACAGATTGAAATCCTCATAGCATATATCGTATTGAAAATCTATTAGGGTACTGCATGTACCTAGGGGGGAGGGGGGGGGGGGAATCAGGATGGGGGGGGGAATCAGGATGGGGGGGGGAATCAGGATGGGGGGGGTGTTCCACCCCATTTGATTCACCCCCCCCCCCCCCCCCCTCCCACTCCCTCCCCAAAAAAACTTTACAATTTTATAAAGCCTGTATTACGGAGTACTCCCTCCCCCCACCCCTCCACCCCACCACCTGATGTACTCACCTAATTGTACTCACCTAATTGTGCTTGCGGGGGTTGAGCTTTGGCTCTTTGGTCCCGCCTCTCAACTGTCAATCAACTGGTGTACAGATTCCTGAGCCTACTGGGCTCTATCATATCACATGTGTACAAGAGTGTGTGTGTGTGTACACAGGCGCTGGCCAGGAAGGAGGTGTACATGGTAGTGTTCAGTATAGTGGGCCTCACTCAAGGGATCTTCTTCACCTACATGGTGTCCGTCCTCTCTACCATCGAGAAGAGGTTCAAGTTCACCAGCAAGGAGACGGGTGAGTGTACTCACGTTTTCTTGTGAGTGTGCTCAAGTTTTGTTGTGCTATATTAATTCAGGTTTCTCGAGAATATACTGAAATTTGTCGTGAGTATAACAAGTTGGCGTCAATGGGGTTTCGACTAGTTGACCGCACCTTAGCAATTGGTGACTGCTTTTTCAACAATTTTTAGGGACCCGGCCCAAGTCCAATATATCTACCAATTTTGTTTCAAATAATAATAAAAAATAAACATTCATAAAATGTTTAGTTTCAGGTAGTATACAGGTACCAATGTGGTACATAGAGACAATATGTACCATATAGGTACGTGTAATATTATTCTCATGAGGGAGTACAACAACGCTTTCATTGCAGGTACGATACTTGCTGGAAATGATGTATCGCAGATCGTCTTATCTATCGTCTTGGGTTACTATGGCAACTACGGTCACCGCCCACGGTGGGTGGCTGTGGGCGTGTTGTTCGCCGCCCTCGCCGGCTTCCTCGCCGCCCTCCCTCACCTCATGTACGGGGCAGGCGAGGAGGCGAGTGCTATCGCCGCGGCAGCCACTGCAGGAGCACCCATCCACCTACTGGCCAACCTCACAGTTGGCACAAATACTAGTGAGTGTTCATCACTTACCCCTTGCTTATTACTTTGTGATTATTCCAGAATTCCTTGGACGTGGTTGGGAGGGTGTAGGGAGGTGGTGGGTTGACCATGTTGTTGCTGCTGGTGCCAAGTTCAACCTTGTGGGTGTACACACGTGACCTGGCCTGAGGCACAGCTTGTTTTTCTTGTTTAATATTCAAAGTTGTTTTGCTAGAAGCCTATAGTAATTAGCGCAGCTTATTCACAGCAACGTGTAAATTTTCTCCTTAAAATTAAGGAGTGCTCTAATTATTTCTGTAATATTTGTTACGACCGGATAAATATTGGTTACAGGAAGGTGGGTTTACTTAATTTTCTGGGTGTGTGGGGGGAGAGAATACTCCCCCCCCCCCTACCTATACAGGTAGATCACCTACCTATACAGGTACATCACCTGATCTACCTGGTAGATCACCACTACCAGGTTCTGCCAGCGTTGGCTGCCAGCCAGAGTAAACTGCGGCAGACTGGTAAACTCGTCCATGGTAGTCTTCTGAGTACCACTTAGTACTCACCTAATTGTGCTTGCGTGGGTTGAGCTTTGGCTCTTTGGTCCCTGTATAGGTAGGTAATCTAAAGCAAAGAGCCAAAGGTCCCTTTGGCTCTTTGCGGTCGGTGTAGCTCCGAGGTTATACTCACACCGTGAGACCTGCTCATCATATTCCTTTCCTCCTGGTACACAGAGAAGGAGGAGGTGTGCCTCTTCCAGCCGGAGGAGGTGTGCGAAGAGGAGGAGGTTGGCAGCGTGGGTGGCAACCGGGAGTCCTTCATGGGGCCTCTGGTGCTCTTCTTCAGCTCCCAGTTCTTCTTCGGCGTGACCCTCAGTATCTTCTACAGCCTGGGGATCACTTACCTCGATGATAACGTTAGCAAGAAGGCCTACCCTATGTACTACTGTGAGTTGTGTGTGTGTGTGTGAGTGTGTGTATGTGAGAGAGAGAGAGTGAGTGAGTGAGTGATAATGGAAAGAGAGAAGCGTCAAGAAGTGGGATTGGTTCTTATGATACCTTATCGTTTCCTGAATATGTATATAATTAAAAGCCAAATATATTATCTTCATATTCTTGTGGCAGTTGTAACACAGATCTACGTCCCTCTAAGCATCACTTTCACCACATTAAGATGGACCTATGTTCACTCACCCTCATACTCTTCCCAACTACGGCCATTACCAATCCTCGCCTGCCACACTCCATCCCACTAACCCAATACACCTCATCTCCCTCGCTCTTCCATAATAAAATTGACCAATAACGTCCGTCCCCTACTTCCCGCCCCTCACCAAGCTTCACCAATAAGCTTCCAGTTCCACTGGCATTAAAATAATATTGGAACACAGGTATAGAGATATGCTGGAGAGCTGTAATCTCGTTGTTTAGCCACGGGCTCATGTTGTCTTAAAAGGCTCTCTACCGTAGCCATTGCACTGATAACATTAACCTTTTATATTCCGCCAACCACTTGGATTGGACGGTTGAGCGACGGTCTTGCTTCATGCTGGTCGACGTTCAATCTTCGAACGTCCAAGTGGTTGGGCACAATTCCTACACCTCTCCCCCTGGTCCCATCCCAAGTCCTTATCATCGACCCTTCCAAGTGTTATATAGGCGTAATGGCTTATCGCTTTCCCATGATAGTTCTCTTTGTTAACCTAACAAAAAGTTAGGTTAACCCATCAGCGTTCCGCAGGCCAATGGGAGCCTGTGTGAGGCGGCAAGCTACATGCCCTAGAGTAGGCCTATACAGCAAGCTGCTGGTCATAGTATATGCCTATTCTGTTTTGCTTTGTGCCTTGCTAAAAAGCTACAAGTGATAGGAGAGGCTTATCATATTTAGCCCATTGTGTAACCTTGAATGTTTAGGACGAGGGCGGGGAATTCGTTTAAACTTTTTTAACGTAAAGTTAAGGGTTTCTGTGATAGAACGTGGCAGGAGAACAATTAACATAGGGCATGGTAAATTAAACGCCAAAAAAGAATGCCGTCTTATTGAACAAGACGGAAGAATTAACAATAACTCGCAACTTTTCGCCTTCTATGTATACATCTTCATGTTGTGGTGGTAGAACACATGTATATATCTTGGTGTGTTGTGGTTTCAGCGGCCGCCTTCATGCTGAGAATCTTAGGTCCAGTGATCGGGTTCTTCGTGGGAGGGAAGTGTCTCTCCGTGTGGATAGACCCGTCCCAGCAGCCTAACCTCACTAGGAAGGACCCGCGCTGGTACGGCGCCTGGTGGATAGGTATGGCACACCATCTTCCCCTCTCCTTGCTTCACTCCTCGAAATAACAAGGATTATTGTGATCGCTTTTGCGTGTTTGTGAAGGAATGATGAATAAACTGGCCTGAGAGCCTGATTTTGTTATGCAGTATGGCAATGCTGTAATGGTAGATCAGATGTCAGCGTGATATATTCCTGTTTCTCCACAGGCTTCCTGGTCATTGGGTTCGGTCTGCTGTTAACGGGGAACCTTCTGTTCCTCTTCCCGCGGAAGTTGCCGGGGACCCAGAAGCGAGAGCAGAAGAGGGCGCTGAGGCTGGCTGAGAGAGACCGTCAGGCTGGTGGCAAAAGAAACGCAGAGTTCTTTTCCTCTCTGGCTAGAACCCAGCGCAGGGAGGCCAAACCCACCCTCAGAAGTAAGCTCACCCACCTGTCTAGCTAGGACCCAGCACAGAAAGGTCAGTCCCTGTCTATGAAGTAGGCTCACCTTCCTCTCTAGCTAGGACCCAGCACAGAAAGGTCAGTCCCTGCCTATGAAGTAAGGTCACCCTCCTCTCTAGCTAGGACCCAGCACAGAAAGGTCAGTCCCTGCCTATGAAGTAAGGTCACCCTCCTCTCTAGCTAGGACCCAACACAGAGAGGTCAGTCCCTGTCTATGAAGTAAGGTCACCCTCCTCTCTAGCTAGGACCCAACACAGAAAGGTCAGTCCCTGCCTATGAAGTAAGCTCACCCTCCTCTCTAGCTAGGACCCAGCACAGAAAGGTCAGTCCCTGCCTATGAAGTAAGCTCACCCTCCTCTCTAGCTAGGACCCAACACAGAAAGGTCAGTCCCTGCCTATGAAGTAAGCTCACCCTCCTCTCTAGCTAGGACCCAACACAGAAAGGTCAGTCCCTGCCTATGAAGTAAGCTCACCCTCCTCTCTAGCTAGGACCCAGCACAGAAAGGTCAGTCCCTGCCTATGAAGTAAGCTCACCCTCCTCTCTAGCTAGGACCCAACACAGAAAGGTCAGTCCCTGCCTATGAAGTAAGCTCACCCTCCTCTCTAGCTAGGACCCAACACAGAAAGGTCAGTCCCTGCCTATGAAGTAAGCTCACCCTCCTCTCTAGCTAGGACCCAACACAGAAAGGTCAGTCCCTGCCTATGAAGTAAGCTCACCCTCCTCTCTAGCTAGGACCCAGCACAGAAAGGTCAGTCCCTGCCTATGAAGTAAGCTCACCCTCCTCTCTAGCTAGGACCCAACACAGAAAGGTCAGTCCCTGCCTATGAAGTAAGCTCACCCTCCTCTCTAGCTAGGACCCAGCACAGAAAGGTCAGTCCCTGCCTATGAAGTAAGCTCACCCTCCTCTCTAGCTAGGACCCAGCACAGAAAGGTCAGTCCCTGCCTATGAAGTAAGCTCACCCTCCTCTCTAGCTAGGACCCAACACAGAAAGGTCAGTCCCTGCCTATGAAGTAAGCTCACCCTCCTCTCTAGCTAGGACCCAACACAGAAAGGTCAGTCCCTGCCTATGAAGTAAGCTCACCCTCCTCTCTAGCTAGGACCCAACACAGAAAGGTCAGTCCCTGCCTATGAAGTAAGCTCACCCTCCTCTCTAGCTAGGACCCAGCACAGAAAGGTCAGTCCCTGCCTATGAAGTAAGCTCACCCTCCTCTCTAGCTAGGACCCAGCACAGAAAGGTCAGTCCCTGCCTATGAAGTAAGCTCACCCTCCTCTCTAGCTAGGACCCAGCACAGAAAGGTCAGTCCCTGCCTATGAAGTAAGCTCACCCTCCTCTCTAGCTAGGACCCAGCACAGAAAGGTCAGTCCCTGCCTATGAAGTAAGCTCACCCTCCTCTCTAGCTAGGACCCAGCACAGAAAGGTCAGTCCCTGCCTACGAAGTAAGCTCACCCTCCTCTCTAGCTAGGACCCAGCACAGAAAGGTCAGTCCCTGCCTATGAAGTAAGCTCACCCTCCTCTCTAGCTAGGACCCAACACAGAAAGGTCAGTCCCTGCCTATGAAGTAAGCTCACCCTCCTCTCTAGCTAGGACCCAACACAGAAAGGTCAGTCCCTGCCTATGAAGTAAGCTCACCCTCCTCTCTAGCTAGGACCCAGCACAGAAAGGTCAGTCCCTGCCTATGAAGTAAGCTCACCCTCCTCTCTAGCTAGGACCCAACACAGAAAGGTCAGTCCCTGCCTATGAAGTAAGCTCACCCTCCTACTCCCTCATAAAAATGCTTTATTTCTTTAAGGTCTTGCTTTCTGTTAGTAGATAAAACTATTGTCTTAGTAACGTCATTATATTTGTTTTGCTAAAGCTTGTTCTAGGAGCTCCATAATGACATTTCACTTGTTTATCTCTGTCTGTCTGTCTGTCAACAGTAATTGACCGTTCAGCGTCAACCTTCTGACTGACTTGGAACGTCAGTCAAATGTTAATGAATTAGAAGCATTTCCTCTTTATTCTCAAGTGATTTTGACCGACTTTATATCTAACATTGCTTCACTCGCTTCCTAGGTGCACAAAAAAATATTCTAAATGCTTCCCCACGTACTGTAAATGAAATAATTGCTAAAATTAACAAACCATCCGACCTAACCTTCCCTAGATCTAACCATACCCCACAGTTGTACTGAACAATATCAATAACACATATTTGACAACATTCTGATTTAGTTTGTGTAGTTCGGAAAAATTTATGATTACGCTTTTGAGGACGGCCGTAGCTTGAACAAGCATAGCCCGAGGTTGGGATATTTTCATTACCTGTTAACAAAATGTAGCAAAAATGTTTTATAATGCAGTGTTTCCCCCAGGCATCTGTTGCCCTTCCAACGTACTTAAGTGTGTACATAGTACGCCATAGTATCACTTACGAACTATCCCGCAGACCTCCTGAAGGGGCTGAAGCGACTCTTCACGAACAAGATCTGGGTTGGAAATCTCTTCAACACAACTGTCTACGTACTGGGGGTGTCCGGCTACTGGAACTTCAAGCCCAAGTACCTGGAGACCCAGTTCCGCCAGAGTCCTACCACTGCCAGCTACTTCACAGGTGTGAGGCGCCTTCAGGGCCCCGAGCTCTTCCTTCCTCCTTCACGGTCCTCCTCCTTCTCCACAACCTCCATTTTCCTCCTTCTCCATTTCCCTGATTCTTTTCACTCGCCTCAAAATCATCTTTCAGGGACACTCAGGAAATATGACACGTGATATAATGGAATAGTGAGTGGTATAAGATGTAGTGTGTGATGGTGGGTGGTAGAGGACGCCTCTAGCGCTAACACCCCTCCTGTGTGTCCTCTCCCTCAGGTCTGGCCAGTCTGGTGTCCCTTGTGCTGGGCACAGGGCTCGGGGGCGCCGTGCTCCGGTGGGCACACCCGGGGCCGAGGTTTGTCACCGGGTACAACATCTTCATCACCTTACTCACCTGCAGCAGCTACATCATCCTCGCCTTCATCGGCTGCCCGAAGCTCACCGTACTCGGCCCCGTCCAAGGGTAAGTCACTCGCCACGGAGCGGAATCTTTTTCTTTTTGTTGAACAAAAATTGAGCTGAATCGAAAGTTGATCTACGGAAGGACAGACTCAGGTAGATATGCAGACAGGCGGATAGGCTGACATGCGGATATAGGCAGACAGATGGATGTGCAGACAAGCGGAGAAGCAGAAAAACACGTCGATGTGGACTCTGATGACAGAATTCAAGTTTCAATCTCTTGAAATAACTTGAGCTTTATATCATGTTATCTCGTCTTAGAAAACAGATGTTAGCGGATATAGCGATGTTAATTCAAGACATTTAAAGATGGTGGGGGGGCCCCTGCAGGTCAGTTTCCCCGGAGTGTTCTGCGGACTGTGGGTGTTCCCTGAGGTACTCCCCCGTCTGCAGCCTCGATAACACCACCCTCTACTACTCCGCCTGCTACGCTGGCTGCAGCACCGTCAACACCACCGCCAGCCCCATAGTAGGTCGTCAGCCCCTTACCTTTTTCTCTCACTTTCAACTCAAGAACAACATACACATTTATGCAGACGACTTACGGGTTATTCATGCCCGTGCCACCTCTTGGGTAGCTTAATCTTCATCACTCAATCATTCTATGCAGATGTTAAGTCACAATAACGTGGCTGAAGATATGTTGACCAAGCCACACACCAGAAGATGAGAAGACGTCGACGTTTCGGTCCGTCCTTGACCATTATCAAGTCGATTGTGGACTTGACAACACAACCGCCTTGATAATGGTCCTGGACGGACCGAAACGTCGCCGTCTCCTCATCTTCTGGTGTGGGGTCTGGTCAACGTACACATTTATCTTTTAGAGTAGTTTGATGATTTAAAATACATAATTACACTTCGATGCTGTATAAACATACTTAAATGCGTACGTAACACCTACTCTTGAGTATGCATCTCCAGCATGAAAATCCAACCGTATAAAACCACACAAAAAGGAAATCGCGAAAATTCTCCAAGAAGACCAGTTACAAAGCTAAGGGGACTGA
Source organism: Procambarus clarkii (assembly GCF_040958095.1). Taxonomy (NCBI): domain Eukaryota; kingdom Metazoa; phylum Arthropoda; class Malacostraca; order Decapoda; family Cambaridae; genus Procambarus; species Procambarus clarkii. Next base: position 2,954,219 of record NC_091242.1, on the reverse strand, counting down.
GTTCTGTGGAAAGTCTCATACAAGTGATTCATGCTAC